>NC_051162.1:66936225-67220973 GCF_013339745.2 Dermacentor silvarum
CGCAGTGCGATTTTTTGAGGGCCGTTTCAGATGGTGCGATTTCAGCAATGCGACTGATGCGACGCCCAGGGTTGCTTGCTGCCAGATTTTGTCGCACACGCCGCATAATTCCTTTAATGTAATCAAAAAGACGTGCGCGTTATAATATAACTGACCTTTCTTTATTAGGACCAAGTATTACGTTCGTGTTGTAATTTAAAAACGCTTCAAAGTTTAATTTGTTTTGGAGTGCGGAACAGCGGTTTATGCAGTACAATACGAGGAGAAATGGCGGACGTAAACAGCTGTTTGCAGGTGGTCGTTCAGCGCTGTGTGCTGTCTCGTGTGTGTTTTATGCCCGTGTCATTCTTCCTGCGGTACAACAAATTACAAGAAGGCCTATCAACAAGCCCCTATATATGTTGTCATCGCATATGCAGTATTCGGAATTAGGCTGTAGAGCACTGCACGGGCTCGGGCTTACCCGAAAGCCCGGGCCCGGCCCGGCCCGTGGGCCGGGCCGGGCCGGGTAGAGCAGTTTTTTCACGGGCTCGGGCCGGGCTCGGGCACGGCGTGTGCTTTTTGACCCGGGCCCGGGCCGGGCTCGGGTTTTTTGATGCGGGCCCGGGCCGGGCTCGGGCTTTCTGCGAGTTATTCTCGGGCTTCTCAACTCTGAAAAACATGTATTTTTCGGTCTCGGGCCGGGTTCGGGCCGGTTTCAAGCCGGGCTTGGGCCGGGCTCGGGCTTAAGGCAAAGGGGTGGCGGGCCGGGCCGGGCGGGTAACGTAGATTATTTCCGGGCCCGGGCCGGGCCCGGGTCTCGCCATAAAAGTTGTTATCGGGCTCGGGCGGGCCGCCCAATGTAAAAACGGGCCCAGGCCGGGCCCGGGCCGCAAAAATCGGCCCGTGCAGTGCTCTATTAGGCTGTAGCGGAGTCATTTCAACGCAGAGACCCTCGCGCTACCAGTGCTTAATGTCAGCTTGTGAAAAAAAAAAAGGATGTGTGTATATTGCTCGTGATTGCGCATATGCGGTTCCTGCTCCTAGCAATATTCTTGCATCAAACTTAGGAGCAAGCACCAACCCAAAAGCTCACGTCTGCCCCTGAAGGAAGCTGCAAATGATCTGTGTGTAATTACTGAACGTGCAATGAAATTTGCGTTGTGAACGTTAATCTTAGCGCCAGCCTGGTTCGTCTATCTCGGCGCGTGTGCTGTAATTATTCATAAAAGTGCTCTCTGAATATTTCGAAAGGCGTAAAAGCCGACACCACATTTTTTTAGGAGCTGCAGTCACTTGTGTATGTAGTATCATACCATTAACAGACATGGGCGTCGTCTATTTTCTCGTCCTGTTTCTCGCGCTGTTAGTGTGCCGTAAATCTATATCAAGAAACTTAAGTCAATATGCTGCAGTACGTAGCGCAGCCGCGTAGCTCCACGGCCAACATTAAAATACCTTGTTAGGAGTACGTTTGTTTGTTTAATAGCGAAATCGAACGCTAAAATTTTGTATTCATAGTGGCAAATGTAAAGTAAGAAGCTATGGAAACTATCCGCTAATAGCATACGTGTGCTTCTACCTGCTTGAGCACATTATCTTAAACGCGCGGCTGAAAAGCCCAAATAACCAAAAACATGTGTAACTGGAGCAGGCACTATGGTTCCTTTCCTGGAAATGAAAGCCAGCATCCCAGTCCGTTAATCTAGTCATGTACTTAACCTATATTAGACCAGTGTTAGAGCATGCTAACTGGAACCATTACAAACTAGATTATTTGACAAAAATAAGAAAGTGCAAGGAAAGCGTCAAGGTACAATCTAATCTGGTATTTCCGAACCGATTGTATTGCAAACCTTTATGCCTCCCTCAATTGCATGCATTAACCCAATGCTGAAAACAGGGGAAGCTGATTCCCTTTCTTGCTGTTGAAAAGCTGCTAGAATCTCAATAACAGACTACTTATGTTCTGAGGGAAAGTGAGGGGCACTGACAATACCTCTTAGCTTTTGCATGAGCTTTCACCTTTAGCGAGAATGGAATACAAATATTTACCTTTGCAAGCCTCAGAATCGAAACATTCTCAAAATTTTGAGGAGCCACATTAAATTTTTGAGATATAGACAATAAAAGTGCGCCTAAGTACAAGCACACACTTGAGTGGTTGAGTGGCCAGCTGCGAATGCAAAAGCGTCTATAGCTGCTACCTCGAGGTAACTGCTAGGTTGCACGTGTGTTTCTCCTATAGCCCACGTACCTGGCAAGGGGAATGGTTATACGTAGTCCCATTGCGGCATTCGACTGTGCTTTTTCGTTTTTTTTTTTCAATAGGTGGTGGCTAGCTGATTCCGTCTGTTTATGTATTTATCATTTGTGTGCATCTTCTGTGCATGTGTTTGTATCATGTTCTGATTGTATATACGTGCAGTGATGCAAGCATATTTTTTTAAAGTATTGCACCACAGTCATTTATTCAACTGTGTTGAAATGTACAAAATGTGGCCACGCAGTAATGGCCAGAACAGCCAGCAGGATTAGCAAAACATATGATGCAGACCCAATGCACTTGCTTGAATCGACATGAGGCGAAGCTCTGACGCAACGGTCAGTTAAACTCTAGAAAACTAACTGCAGTGTGTACAGTTGTCCTTATTTCACCCGATGCAACACGTACTCATATGCAATGTTTGCTTATTCACTGCACAGGTCACATAATGTAGTGTATAATAGCACGGTGAACTCAAATGTCGCCCAAGACTTCGAACTAACCATGAGTCTGAGTTCGTGTGAGCCTGACTGAGTAGAATTTTGATAAATATAAGTCAGAGCAAGCTCATCCGAGTATAATTTTGGTGAATATGAGTCAAAGCAAGCTTGGCAAGTAGGTTTTTGGTTAATGTGACTCAGTGCAAGCTCGCCTGAGTATAATTTTGATGAATATAAGTTAGAGCAAGCTCATCCGAGTATAATTTTGGTGAATATGAGCCAGAGAAAGCTCGGCAAGTACATTTTTGGTGAATATGACTCGGTGCAAGCTTGCCTGAGTAGAATCTTTGCGAATATTAGTCAGATCAAGCTCGGCCGAGTATAATTTTGGTGAGTATGTGTCAGAGGAAGCTCGCATAAGTAGAATTTTGGTGAATATGACTCTGAGCAAGCTCGACTGAGTAATGATGGAATATGGTTGTACGAGTTTATGCAGTAATACATATAAGTGCAGACTCATTAGCTGAGGCCGGATCTTTAGGCATAAAAAAGCGCGTTTTAGGCTCCAAAAAGAGGCAGGCAAAACAACGTTTTAGGCCTCCAACGTCGTAAATATAGGCACAATAAATTTTTACATGAATGCATATAATTTCAAACGAAGACGTGCGCGACCTGTATCTATGACAGGAAAACAAGAAATGTTATTGTTTATGACGTTACAAATGCGCCAACGGTTGAACATAGCCGTGCAATTGTCCCATAAAACTGCTGGACTAATGACGATCAATTGACTTAATTTAACAAGCACACTGCTCATATTCATGTTCAATGGTCACTGTACTCGAGCGTCTCATATAGTGAAACAGGCATGAAAAAGAATACTTGAAAGTTGGGACTACTGGTTAAAAAAGCGCTACTTTATGTCTGCCTTACGCAATTAAATTAGGATACACCAAAAACAGACAAATATTAAATGCAAGAGAGACTACGATTTATTAAGAATATAACATGTTCTTACATTAGGACTCTTGGGTACAACTCTGGCAATTTTCTCATATACACTGACATTATCCGTATTGTACAGGCAACACGTCCCAATGCTGCCAAATGCAATTGCGCCCATTTGAAGTGCACATATTTGAAGAAATCTGTTTGGAGAGCACGCGGAACGTAGTCTACGAATCACTGTGAAGATTGTGGAAACAATAGCAAACTACCACCATCTCCAGATTTTTGGATTCAAAACTGTGCCTCTTGTCACTTGGCATGTTGTACGCTGAGAAGGAGCGCTCGGTGGCGTTGAGCACCTTACAAAGTAAATTACAGACAAAACAAAAGCCGTGTGCACATCGCATTTTTCTTTCTTCGTTTGCTCGTCACTCTCCTTTCCCCTGACGGCCCTCCGCGGTTTTGCATTCGCCAACCGCTCGTGCCATGTCAGCGCGGCGGCGTATACTGGCCGGCGCGTCCCATTTCACTGCTGCTAGCGGTTGTTTTCCGGGAGTTGGTTGAACTAGAGGACTAGGTTGAACCCCATAGAGTTCCGAACAATGTTGCCCGGCAACATGAATAACGATCTCTAACTGCACTCGAAAGCGAAACTTGAGGCTAAATCGTGTTCATATGGGCGCCGATATTTAAAATAGGCATTTATAGGCGTTTATAGGCATTTATAGGCACAAACGCCAAAATAGGCATTTATAGGCACTATAAAAACACTATAAAGGCCCACCTTAACCTCTACTTCATGCTCATATATCAAAGTGGGGTGATATGAGTGCAAGGAACAAAAAAGGCATTTGCCTAAAATCCGGTCTCTACTCATTAGCAACATTGCCTCCATCTTGATGGGCGATACCTATGCCTCGTCATGAGTCTGCACACTTCATGAGCAGTGCACATTCAAGACCCCCCACACTTGAAAAGATGCTATCATTCACACGAAGGAATGCAACCGGCTGACTTCACTGCACAATTTTGATCAGCTTTTGTTTAATGACTTATCTACTGCTTATAAAAACAAGGTGTTTGCCTGCTTTTCGCATTATTGCGTTTGTTTTACAGAAAGTAGACACAGAGAATCAATAAAAGGCAAGGATGTTTATGGCGAAGTAGTTTCTTAGAGTACTACGATATGTTAAAACCAGCATAAACAAAAGTAATTCGATGCACTGAAGTAAGCGAAATATGCAATTACCTTTTAATGTGGGGGGTAATACAGATGCAGTAAGGATACGAAGTCTGCAACACACTGAAGGTTTATTGGCTTTTGTGCAGGATAAAAATGATACATCAGAAAAATGAAAAAAAAACTGTTTAAATATTCCCTCGAAAACAAATTGACAATACTGTTTATTCCCAGTCAAAGCGTTAAATATGCTATTGTAGAACATTCACTACGATATATACTTTGAACGTTCGCTTTGCGAGCTTGATAAGCAGTCGCGTCTCGCAGCGGAAGTAACAGTACCTTGAAATGAGATACTAATTCATTGGGGGAAAATGCGCATGAAAGCCCAAACCAACCGACTGCAACTAAATGGTCGCGCTTATAGCGTTACCTACTGACCGTAGCATTTGTCCGTAGTTGCATATTCTTTAAATTGTTCCGTCCGTAAAAGCATACCGCGCTGAAACTGTGGCGTTTTCGTATATCCCGAGTTGTCTCTACAACCAGAAAATTGGGACGACATCCGAAGGCTATGCCTTCCCGTGGGGGACACCTGGTACTATTCCCCAACTCGCAGTGCGTGTGAATAACGGAAAATCTCGCAAAAGTACATACTATCAGCACCCAAGCCAACCTAAAAAGAAGCGTCGCGTTATTAGCAACGTAGCGTGTCAACAAACGCATAGAAATCACAGAACCGAATCTGACCTACGAGTTTTTATCTGCACTGTTCGCATGTCGGTGCTGAAGTTACGTACCGATTGCGCAATTCAAGGCTCCACTCAATTAGTTGCACTGTTCGAGGCTTGTTGAGCCAATATTTATACACAAAAAAGTATCTATAAGCGTTGCGTTGAGCGACCGCCGCCATTTTCCAAAACAGACCGCGAAATAGCTCTCGGCGCAATTTCGACGGAAAATTTCGACGTTGCGACGCTGCGACCAACGGTTGGTCGCAGCCGAAAATCGCAGAATCGGCCCTGCGACTCCGATTTTCGTCGCATGCGACGGAAATGGCACTTCCGGTGCGAAAAACGCACTGCAAAATCGCACCATGTGAAACGGCCTTTAAAAAAATGTAGGTCCAATCCACGCTGTGAAAGTGGATTTTAGCAAAGCTGTTGAGATTAACCCAACGGAATTATTAAAGAAAACAATATGCGGCAAAATACAGTGTATTAAATTTATTTTATTGCACAACGACGTTCACCACTGCTTTGTGGTCACTGTGGTAAACGCTTATTCTTTCTGTTTTGAGGCTTGAAACGCTCTTGGCCATGGTCCGCACACCTCGAAAGCAGACACGGCTTGTCCAGTGAATGCACGAGCGAGGATGTCGAGGGCACTGCTTTTCTTGGCGGCGTTCTGTACGGCGGAGAAGCGTGAAAAGTCGTCACGGAACCACAGGCGATCGCACACAGCGGCGCTTGCGCTGTGCTTTTTTTTTTTCTTTTTTCTCTTGGAAAACAAGCGCTCGGTTGTGCGGCTAGACCTGTTTCTGCGTAGCGAAGATATGGCAACGAAGATATGCTGTTTTGTGCCTTCAATTGCTGACAACAGGGACCTTATCATCTGCCATGTGATCTTGATGCTGGTTTTCTACTAGCTGTTTCTTTTGAAAAGCCCTACTATGTTGTTGCTGTGTGTCTGATTGAAATGCAGATATGCTGTTTTTACTCTAAATTTTTGCGGAAGTTTTTTTTTCTGGGTACACGAAAGAACCGTTGGTTGGTAGAGCTATATATCTTCGCTATAAAAATAATTCCACTTACAACACAACAGTTCTTTGGACTCACTTTATTGTGTTCGTTTGCGAAAACCAGAATTGGAGCAGACAGTGCAACACACTATAGAATGCAACAAAATGCGGATGGTGCTTCATGTAGGCACATGGAAAAAGCATTTATAGTAATTACTCTAATGGCCAATGCGCAGAATAGCTTCTCATATATGCACTGAGTCGTTACAGGGCTTGACGTCGTGCGAGACATAACGATGACCTAAGAACTCAAATTCCCTGGCAATGAAAAAAGAATGAATACATGCAACGTACCTAAATAATGAATAACCAAGTAAACATTGTTTTTCTACCAATAACACTGAACGCAGCAAAAAACAAGTTACATAGACCTTAAGATATTGCACACAAGTATTTGTTTTTCTAACAGTGACACTGAATGCAGCAGAAAACAAGTTGCATACAAGCTAACATATTGCACACAAATATTTGAAACGGTCAATCTATGTAAGCTAGTTTGAATGTGGTCGTTTTACTTACTTTCTGACCCGGGAAGGTCTTCTGGCGCTTTCACGGACGGCATGGCTGACCACACGAGCCTGCTTCTGGCTCGGTCCACGAAATCGACCTTCGTGAAGTGCGCCGAGCATATCTTGTGGTTGTTGACTTTATCTCTGGGCAAACACATCAGGTCCGTCCTTCCAGCCTAGTTTAAAAACGCTTCCATCCTGAAGAACACTGAAAATCATAAATTATACATAACATGATAGTTGGAACATGCAAAACTGAGCTCGTCTCGCGTCGTGGCAGAGTACTAGGTGTGATATATCAACCTTAATTCTCAGAAACGCATTTTTAAACGACGGCGACCAATTAGCTAGAAATAAGTGCAAAGCGCGCACCTAAACACGTGCTCCTTGCGATACGTGCAGGTATACGTACTATATCAGAAGCTTTTTGTTCGCGGCTTGTTAGCATAACAATTTACGGCATCGTTTGGTGTTCTCAAATCACCTAGCTGATTCCCCACCGCCAGACAGCCATGTGTGACTGCGCACAATTACTATCACAAATAAAAACCGGCAAGCAAACTGCTTAGTGCTCACCTGTTGTCTTTAGGGATGCTGTAGAATTTCATGTCGCATAGCTCACTTCGTCTTGATGTGCTAGTGCCCCACTGAACAACACACGAACAGCGACAGCTGCAAGACATTGAGGAAAAAAGCCGACAATTGTGCAACGGGAGGGTACCACACTGTGACGTGCCGTTGTGGCCGTCGGTTTCTATGGGTTCCGTGGCGGCATAAGACGCATCCAGACACAGTGGAGACCAGGAATGGACTGCCCGACCCTTCTTTCTTGCTCGAGCCCCTCGCGAGCGCAAGCTCGGCGCCGATCTTTGTTGTTTTCTCGGCGCCAAGGCGCAAGACATGTACGCACCGAGCGTCGTCTGCTTTCGCTCGTGACACACACGGACCACACTGCTAGCGAAGAAGGCGAAAACTGCAAAACTGACCTCATAATGCCAGAAAAAAAAATTGGTGCTGTCATTGCCGTTATCAGCACGGCTGACGGCGAGCGCGGGCAAACGGCGCGCCGACGGTGGTTGAAGGCGAGAGAGAAACGAGAAAGTTGAGAGAGGGTCGACCAGAAAGAAAAAAAGGAAAAGCAATTTTAGTTTTGCATGCATTTGATGCAGTGTTGTACGGAACGGCGATCCAAGGAACGACGTTCCTGGAACTAGTTCCTTTTTGGAGGAACGGAGGAACGCCACCGTTCTTTTAAGGGTTGGTGGAACTGTAACAGCAACTCGTTACGTTTATGAAGGAACAGCAGAGGTGACGGCGTTCCTTCTGTAAACGTTCCACGGCATTGAACAGACGCAGGCACGTAGGGAGCGCATAATGCAGGGCGGACGGGCGACCGCGTGAGGAGCAAAGAACTGCCACTTGCCTGTCCCGTGACTACGATGCATTTTCTTTCGTGAGTTCTGCCGGTATATTTTTTTAATGGCTAGGCTTTATTATGGTCACGTGACGGTCCCTCTTATAGCTTCTTTCCTGCGTGCTGGCCTGTCGGACGCCAACATCGAGATGGAACTCTTGTTGAGTTCGAGCAAGGGCCTTTACTAAATAGCGAATATGTATTCTGGACATCTTTTCCCCCACTCGTACTGCAATATTGAATCAGCATTCATTAAACGACCATGTATTGTTCCTTTAGATGTGGTTTCTTGTGTAAGAAATTGAACTATATCCTCCCAAGACCCATCACTGTTGGTTACGCAAAATATTCACTCTGGCTATGGAGTACGGTGCATATGTAACAGTAAAGAAGTGGTTTACTGACATTCGGGTCTTCCGCCTTCGAGAAATTTGACAATAAATTGATCTTGACCTTTGTGTAGTCCCAGACGGCCGAAAGCAACCTCGAGGCTTGTTCAGAAGTCACCGCGATTGCGTTAAAATACCGGGCGCGGCAGCAACATGACAATGTCTTACACGTAGTTACATCTTCATCTCAGTGTTTAAACAATGAAATGCATTTTTTTACCACAGCTAGCATGAGGAGATGATGGAGATAGTCACTTTTTTTCACGCACACGGAGATGGAGCTTTTGACATCTATGTGTGGTATTTAAATTTTAAAAATTGTTTTTCAAGTCAAAGACATAACAGTAGACAAGAAAAACCACCTTGAAGAGCGATTATGTTCCGTTGTTATGTTAGGGTCTCAGTAGGATACTGGTTCATGTGAGTAACTTTCTATTTGCAGATCTGAAGCACAGTATCCTCACTGCGCATTTGAAGACCGAAATGTAAAGTGCGATATGTGTTGCACTTGTAATAGACGAGCACCAAAGTTGCAGTTAGACATGTCTGGAGTATGTCCGGTGCTCCCTGAAAAAAAATCATCTAGAAGCGTTTTTTTTTAATTCTTTTCATCTCCACATAATCTGCCGCCGCCGATGTTCAAATTCGTATAATATACCTAGTTCGATGTGAGTTTTAAATTGCTCACTTTATTTCGCCTGAGGATTATGCGCCACTATATGTAAATAAAAAAATCAAATGTAACGTTAATGTAGCGACACGTTCCAATGTTCGAAGTGTAACTAGAACGCGTTCTTTTCGCATTAAAGGAACTTGTAACGGGAACTCGTTCCAAGATTGGGAAGAAATGAGGCACGAGCTTTCGATCCTGTTTTAGAGGAACGTGTACAACACTGATGTCATGGATGGCGGGGCAATTCGCGCGGAAAAAAAAACCCAGCAGAGTTTCCGAGGCCGGGCTGCGTCACTACATTGCGCAACGTATGCAATAAGAACCGTGAGAGGGGATGAGGGCTCCTTAGACTTTTCGGCGTTTACGGTGTATCCTTACATTGGTCCAATCCCAATCGCAGTAACGTCAACATTCATCGTGGGATGGGTTCTGCCAGATTTTTTGCATTTCGCTCGCATCCAAATGTGGCCGCCACGCCGAGGATCGCAACCACAACCTCGAGTTTAGTAGTTTACCGTCACGGCTACTAGGAAAACGCGACGGGTGATAACTTCTCTTTGTGGCGGAGTACAAGTAAAAGCGGGGTTTCCTACTTGTCTCCTGCTCCTTGGATAGAAAACCTGGATCTATCCGCTTATATATCCGCTCATACAGTGATAAAATAAGTTCTTGAAGTATACTGCATTTCAATCAGTGACTTCATGTGGCAGCACTTCAAGTAGAGTTCTGTTGGGTTCTGGATTTTATAATTTTGTAGTATATAGTATTCAGCATATCTTGTTTTCCTTAAAAACCATTACTGTTCATTTGTTCACACAGAAATGTAAAGCATTATAACTTTGTGCGGTGAAGCATAACCATGAAAATTTCATGTCTTCTTAGCATCATCATCATCATCATCATCATCATCAGCCAATATTTGTCTCCACTGCAGGACGAAGACCTCTCCCTACGATCTCAAATTACTCCTGTCTTGCGCTTGCTGATTCCAACTTGCGCGTGCAAATTTCCTAACTTAATCACCGCACCTAGTTTTCTGCCGTCCTCGACTGCGCTTCCCTTGTCTTGGTATCCATTCTGTAACTGTAATGTTCCATCGGTTATCCATCCTACGCATTACATGGCCTTACCAGCTCTGAATTTTTTCCTGTGAATTTCAACTATAGAATATCAGCTATCCCCGTTTGCTCTCTGATCAACACCGCTATCTTCCTGTCTCTTAACTTGAGACCTAACATTTTATTGCGATAGCAATTATATGGACACTCCAAAGCAGATTTCTGCCGTCGGCGTCGCCGTCGCCGTCGCCGTGAGGTTCCGTATGACGCCAATGGAGATGAAATCGCCGCCGCGGCTGGGCGAAGCAAAACCGGCAGACATAGGCGGCACGTATCAGGTCGAGATGAAAGGCCTTGGTGTGCTGCAGAGTCTGCAGGGGTGTTGTGCCAGGCTGGTCAGGCCCGGGGTGGGTGGGAGGCCGTGAGGCCTTCCCGCTTGTAGAAATGTCCTTAGAGGCGTGCGGAGAGCCCTGACGAGTCAAGGAACTCCACGACGCCTCGAAGTGCACAAAGGTGGTGTCGGCCGGGGAAGAGGAGATCTTCCTCCTTGCCAGAGGGGAGGCCCAGGCGGCGGAACTCCTGCAGGAGTGGGCCCCGCTGCTGGAGGTACGCTGGGCAGGCCAGCAGGAGATGTTCGATCGTCTCCGGCTCCCCGCAGGAGCTGCAGGCCGGGGACGTCGCTCGTCCCAATCGGTAGCTGCGTGCTGCCGTCCAGCTGCAGCCGATGCGGAGCCGGAGAAGGAGCGAGGTCTCCCTGCGAGCCAGGCCTCGCTGGGGGAGTGGTCGTGGGGGGCATCCCAGTGCCACCCGTTTGTCTGGGTGGTGGGTCGCCAGGTGTCGCGCCGAACGCTGTATGTGCGAGTGAAAGGGCGCGAGGAACGCGCGCTTTCACGGGGAGTGAACGCACGGCGGAGAACAAACGCGCGTTCTGTGCCGTGCTCCCTTAAGGGCTGCAGAAGTAGGCGTCTCTTTCCTCCTTTACAATCACCATATATATAGAGCAAACGCGCCTTCTTCTGACGCACGAAAGGCCGTGGGGAGGGGGGTGGGGGGGAGGGAAGGGAGGGGACGTTTAGCAGCGGCACCAAGTGCCTATTTATATCAGAGGCTCCGGCAACAGTCACCAACGCCGCACGCATTTTGTGCGAACGCGGGCAAAACGCCGACGGCGTCGACAACAGTTCTGCGTGTTGCCGGTGCTGCTGCATGCTGCTATCATTACTCCGTATAGCCGGTATAGCCGGTATAGCCGTATAGCCGGTACAGCTGATAAAGCTGCTATCATTACTCCGTATAGCTCTCTACAAATTTGCTATCGCAATTGATGCTTCGCCTTTCAGGTGAAACTGCGACAACTTTTTCGTTCCCTCGCTCTTTGTGCTCTCCTTAACTTGTTCTCGAGCTTCTTCGTACACTTCTTCATATACCAGTACTTATTGCAGAGCACGTGCTTATTATGTTTATTCAGCTATTGGCTTCACTTATCGTTGTCACGTCTAAAGGTAATGACTTCTCTGATCACATCGGGTCTAATAGGCACACACATAAACTTTGTTTGTTTCCAAAGTCATTTGAATGGACTGGAAAAAACTCTATTTGGGTCCTGCAGGACGCGCTTAGCGCCTAGCGGGCGTCTCCCACGTAGGGACCGACAGGGAATACCTGAGGCCTGAGGCCTACCTGAGTCCTAACAACAGGGAATACCTGAGGCCTAATACTTGAGGCCTAACATTTTTCGTTGCATCGCTCTTTGTGCGGTCCTTAACTTGTTCTCGAGCTTCTTCATACACTTCTTCATATACTAGTACTTATTGCAGAACACGTGCTTATTATGTTTATTCAGCTATTGGCTTCACTTATCGTTGTCACGTCTAAAGTTAATGACTTCTCTGATCACATCGGGTCTAATAGGCACACACATAAACTTTCTTTGTTTCAAAAGTGATTTGAATGGACTGGAAAAAACTCTATTTGGGTCCTGCAGGACACGGTTAGCGCCTAGCGGGCGTCTCCCACGTAGGGACCGACAGGGAATACCTAGCGGCCGCTTCGAGGGCCTGCTGGACGGCCCATTGCTGGTCGGCGAGAAGCGAGCTTCTGAGGGACTTCTCCCACTTGTCCGAGGTAGAGTCAGGGTGAGCGTTTCTACACTCCCAGAGCATGTGTGCGAGTGTCGTCGTGTATCCGCACGAGGGGCGCGTGTCCCTGGGGTACGCGTCAGGATCGAGAACGTGGAGTTTGGCGGCGTTTGGGTACGTGTCTGTTTGTAATAAGCATAGGGTTAGCGCCTGCGGCCTTTTAAGTTTGGGGTGTCATTTGATATCAGAGGAAAAACATCTTGTGGAAACTCCTCTGGTAGTTGTCAAGTATGCGTAAGCATTGTGCCACTTTCTCGTCTCCACGCAACCCGGTGTCATTATCAGTGTTGTAACACTTGATCCGGCTCGTACAAAGGACAGTAATGCGGCGACACGAACTGGTGTGGACAGCGGCACAAGGTGCATTGATAACTCAAGCAAAGTACTGGAGGTGGCGGTGCCAGGTCTGCTGTTGACGTTTGCGATCATCATAAGCCGTTATCGCCCTTTAGCGCCTTGTTCATCCATGTCGAAACATTATGAACTGTGATAAAGGACTTCAGCGGCGGCTCGGACCTATAAAACGTACACTGGCACGGTGGCGTGGACCTTATCTGGAAAGCGATCTGCGAAGCGGACAGAGAGTGCCGACTGCTGATAGCTCAGCGCGCTGTGTTTTCGCCTCCTGGTAGGCTGCCCGACTTGGTAGGCTGCCCGCACACTGCTTCCCATATCATCGCTTCCAGAGGGCGGGGGATCTGCAGGCTCATATTATTACCACGACAGCGTTAAGGGCCCCGCGTCGCAGGAAATTCGGCGTCGGTGTTTGTGTCGGCGCCGGCGTCCGCGACCGAGAAAATCATTCCCAACCACGCTGGTACTCCGAATATATTTAGGTTTTTGTGTATGCCCGCCTTATATGACGTGTGGTATATGCGGGTTATTTTGCCACACCATTCCATCCCTAATGTTGCTCATACCTTGTTTCACATTCTTGACAAAGCTATCCCTCGGAATTTTTGAGAATGACAATCCAAATGCAAATGTCATTAAAGAAAACACCCACAGCGCATGCCTTTTATGTTAAATCTTCTCACACTGAAATAATAAAAGCGCGGAGCAAATACGCAAACATGAAAACGATGTAATTTCTTTGGTGCGGTTGCGGGATATCTCCGGGATCGGCCCACGTAAGAGGCCGCGTTTCCACCAGAAAGTCGCCTACGGTCCTAACGTTCGCCACCAGTGTTTGCCAGTAACCATTACGGTTTTATAAGCTGCAATCGTCGGGAACCGTGAGAAGCAGTCGGGGATATGTGAATGCTATCGCGTTCCACTCTTAAAAGCGAAAATTAAGCGTCCTACAGTTTTTTATCTTATGTTTATTACGACAGATGATGCTAAAATGGCTTAGTGCAGTTAGACTTTGGATTCCTTAAGACATATGCTACCCGAAATTTAACCACAGGGCACTACCATACGTACAGCATATACGCGTAGGTTACATGGGTCACTCGCTTGTGCAAAAGTGATGACATGTCTGGAAATTTAACAGCCGGGCTCAAATGCAAGGACACCGTCAGTGATGTAAACACTACGGTCATCGGAAAAAAATCATTTAAAAAGGTGGATCGCAGCCACGGAAACCTCGAACTGCATTTCAATGTTTTATTGCATTGCAATATCCCAGCGCTCCCGTGTATTGCCGTTATTTAAGGTCAAGGTCAGAGCTCACTCATGTAAAAGTGAAGCAGTGACCTTTCTGTACGACACGCGTTGACTGTACGACACACGCTGACTGGAGGGACTCAATAACAGTTGCAAACATCTCGTCATTTGGCGACTGCTACTGTCGCACAGAGACGGGCATAAAACATAAAATAATCACAAGTTCCGGCAAAATAAAAAGATAGCATGCGAATGTTACAAACTGTAAGTTGAAAAAAAATACCATGAAAGAAGAGTGCACAGAAAACACATTTGTCACTTATAGCAGTTTATGTTCCCTCGTTTTTGAACCGGTCAGTCAGAATTATGCAGATAGATTCACTTATACTACTTTGTGAGGCTTGTGGCCTAAATAAGGGGGATAGCCAAACTTCCAATAACATTATGTTGAAAGTACCGCATGTCCCCCCCCCCCCCTATCATTATATGTCCCCTTTCTTTGTCTTCTCTACCCAAAATTATTGAAATTATGCCTTTACTCATCATAAATTGTCCCCCTCGCATTCTCTTCAGCACATAGAAACCCACGCGCCGCTCCCGTTACGCTGCTCGCTCCGTCAGGTCTGATGATAATTGCAAACGTTTGGATGAACATGTTCATTCATGTTTACTGGCTAATAACCCAAGCATTGCATCCAACATATACGAGGTGCAATGCTTTTACACAACGCCAACACCTCGGCTCCATGTCTACGACGTTACAAGTTGCCGCCACAAAGACAGCATAGGCCGTAAGTAATACAGGGTCCTGAATATTTCACTGCGCGTGTTCGAAAAAAGGTTTGCGCTCACCGCTGCACTGTTCTTGCTCAAGTTTTGCAGGAGGTTCGCAGTTTGGAGTCGATTTTGTTTAGTATAACGTTTACCACAGGTAATTGTCTGGTTTGTAAGAAAAATGTAGAGAGATATACGGAGTAATGATATTAGCTTTATCAGCTGTATAAACTTGGACATGCAGCAGCACCGGCAACGCGCCGAACTGTTGTCGACGCCGTCGGCATTTTGCCCGCGTTCGCTCAAAATGCGTGCGGCGTTGGTGACTGTTGCCGGAGCCTCTGATATAAATAGGCACTTGGTGCCGCAGCTAAACGTCGCCTCCCTTCCCTCCCCCTTCCCCCCCTCCCCCACGGTCTCTCGCGCATCGGAAGAAGGCGCGTTTGCTCTACATATATGGTGATTGTAAAGGAGGAAAGAGACGCCTACTTCTGCAGCCCTTAAGGAAGCACGGCGCAGAACGCGCGTTTGTTCTCCGCCGTGCGTTCACTCCCCGTGAAAGAGCGCGTCCCTCGCGCCCTTTCACTCGCACATACAGCGTTCGGCGCGCTGGCGCTGAGCCGTGCTCCCTCAAGGGCTGCAGAAGATAGCGCCAACCTTTCCCTTTCCCTCAAGAACCTTGCCGTCACTTATGGGGATGCGAGCTGCTGCAGTGACGGCGCTACTTTTATCGCCGCCTGCCGGCAGCTGCAGAAAGCAGCCGGTCAGGGAGGTTCGCCGCTGGTTGTCCGCTCCTGCAATACACGGCAAGCCTCCCTGACCGACTTCTTTCTGTAGCTGCCGGCAGGCGGCGACACAAGTCTGTGCTAGAGCCGGCTTTGCGGACGCCATTTTGTACATTGACTAAAGCAGTTCATCATTCTTGTCTTAAAGCAACAGGTGACAAGAGATATCCCTAGGGGTACATTTCAGTGTTCTTTTTTTGCAAGAGAGGACTGAATATTCAAGCTCTTACAATACTACGCCAGTAAGGCGATAATTAAATAGGCCATGTTCGTTTCATGTACTTCGTTCACTACAAAGCTCGTCGATGACATTAAGGAGAACGCCCCTTCTTAACATAACTGAATTACTTGTATTTCATAAAGGAAACACTAAAGGATGGTGGTAGAAGCTTTGCCATGAGCATGACTCAGCAAAAATGACAATGACTCAGCGAAAAAAGATTCACACTCAAAAACCACTGAAATGGGTTCTGACGTGGCTACTAAGTGAAGGAAATACTAAAGGATGATGGTAGAAGTCATAGTCATGACCATGACTGAGCGAAAATTACAATGACTCAGCGAAAAAAGATGAATACTCAAAAGCCACTGAAATGGATTCTGACGTGGTTGCTAAGTGAAGGAAACACTAAAGGATGATGGTAGAAGCCATAGTCATTACCATGACTGAGCAAAAATGACAATGACTGAGCGAAAAAAGATTAACACTCAAAAGCCACTAAAATGGGTTCTGACGGGGGTACTAAGTAAAGGAAACACTAAAGGATGATGGTAGAAGTCATAGTCATGACCATGACAGCAAAAATTACAATGACTCAGTGAAAAAATATTAACACTCAAAAACCACTGGAATCGGTTCCGACGTGGGCACTGAAGTACCCATGCACCCTCACTAAGTACTTAGTAAGGGTACGTGGGTACTACGTGAAGGAAACACTAAAGGATGGTGGTAGAAGTCATAGCCATGAGCATGACTCAGCAAAAAACAATGACTCAGTGAAAAAACATTAACACTAAAACCACTGAAATGGGTTCGGACGTGGATACTAAGTGAAGGCAACACTAAAGGATGATGGTAGAAGTCATAATCATGAGCATGACTCAGGTAAATGACAATGACTCAGAGAAAGAGATTAACACTCAGAAACCACTCAAACGCATTCAGACGTGGGTACTAAGTGAAGGAAACACTAAAGGATGCTGGTAGAAGTCATAGTCATGAGCATGACACAGCAAAAACAGATTAACACTCAAGAACCACTGGAATGGCTTCTGACGTGGGTACTAAGTGAGTGAAACACTACAGGACGGTGGTAGAAGTCATAGTCATGAGCATGACTCAGCAAAAATGACAATGACTCAGCAAAAAAAATATTAACAGTCAGAAACCACTGAAATTGGTTATGACGTGGGCACTCAGTGAAGGATAAAGTATGGTGGTGGAAGTCATAGTCATGAGCATGACGCAGCAAGAATACAATGGCTTTCGCCTTGAGGTCTCTTAGGTGTAGCTAAAGGGGCTCCTGAGGACTCACGACATGAATCTCATGACATGCGTGTCATGTAAGTCACGAAAGACCCGCCTACGTCTTGGTGCTCTCATAGTTGTTTCGTTAAATTGATAGGCTCCCAGCACAGTGCTTCGCATAACATCAATTCCCAAAGGGCGTGGGATCTGCCGGCTTTTTTTTACCAGCATGTGTCTGCAAGAGTCTCTCTCACACCCTTTCGTACCTTTGACGTCTTGATAGTATCCCTGTCACTGCACCGACTTTAGAGACCTCATTTCGACTGATGAATTATATCTATGGAACGAATAAATGAGAGGATAACCATATATAACACAATACTTACTCTGCCATTTTCTTTGCAACGAGCGTTATCTGGCAGAAAAACGGGCAGCAACGTGTTGTAGCTGTAAACTTTAGAAGGCATGAAACAATGGGCGACTCAGTTTTCGTTAGCGTGTTCATCCTCAAAATAAATAGGCTGATTAGATTTGCTGCTATATATTGTGCTAAAAACCGTGAAAACTCATATTTGAAGAATGTTATGAATACAAATTCGGGAATAGTCAGAGCCAACATCCGGACAGCTGGTGGACATTAACTGCGCTTTTCCTGCAAGCGGTGCAGATGTACCTAAGAGATTAAACTTAAGAATGAGCAGCATGAATATCACTATATTTGCTTTCAGTTTGCAGGACACGTAATATAAAATACGGTGAGTGCCTGAATTCACATTGTGTCATGCTTTAGCTTCAACAAAAGAATGGTAGAAACTTCTTAGAAGAACTCAAGTGATTTGACTTCGTGATAGTTACCCACAGCGGTAGCTCAGTGGTTATGACGTTACGCTGCTGATAGTCGTCCCTCCGACCTGCAGCTTGCCGGTCCCCCAATCCTTCCCGTAACTTAGTTGCGCGAGAGCAGCTGCCCTTTCCATCGAGGACTTTCTATCGCAAGTCCCAACCTCTACCACCGACCACTGCCAACGACTAAAACATGGGAAAGAGGCAAAAAAAAGAAAGAAAGACTGTTCGCTTTATGAAATTTAGATTTCTCGTTCGAGTGAATGCAAAAAAAAAACAGGCAGATCCCACGCCTTGTGGGAATCTGTTATGCGAAGCAGTGTGCGGGGAGCCTACCATGTTAATGAAACGACCATGAGAGCACCAAGACGTAGGCGGCTCTTTCATAACCTATATGACACGCATCTCATGACATTCATAAGTCCTCACGAGTCTCTTTAGCTACACCTAAGAGACCTTAAGGCGAAAGCCTTTGTCATGATCATGACTATGACTTTTAGCCTTCTACTTCACTTAGAACTACATCCGAACCCATTCCATTGGTTTTCGAGTGTTAATATTTTGTCGGCGAGTCATTCTCATTTTTGCTGAGTCATGGTCATGACTTTGACTTCTACCCCAATCGTTCAGTGTTTCCGTGTTTCCTTCACTTAGTGCCCACGTTCAAACCCATTTCAGTGGTTTTTGATTGTTAATGTTTTTTCGCTGAGTCATTGTCATTTTTGCTCAATCATTGTCATGACAGTGACTTCTACCAACATCCTTTAGTGTTTCATTCACTTAGTATCCACGTCAGAATCCATTTGAGTGGCTTTTGAGTGTTAATCTTATTTTGCTGAGTCATTGTCATTTATGCTGAGTCATGCTCATGACTACGACTTCTACCAGCATCATGTAGTGTTTCCTTCACTTAATACCCAGGTCCGAACCCATTTCAGTGGTTTTTTGAGTGTTAAGGCTTTTTCGCTGAGTCATTGTCATTTTTGCTCAGTCATTGTCATGACAGTGACTTCTACCAACATCCTTTAGTGTTTCCTTCACTTAGTATCCACGTCAGAATCCATTTGAGTGGCTTTTGAGTGTTAATCTTATTTCGCTGAGTGATTGTCAGTTATGCTGAGTCATGCTCATGACTACGACTTCTACCAGCATCATGTAGTGTTTCCTTCACTTAATACCCACGTCCGAACCCATTTCAGTGGTTTTTGAGTGTTAATGTTTTTTCGCTGAGTCATTGTCATTTTTGCTCAGTCATTGTCATGACAGTGACTTCTACCAACATCCTTTAGTGTTTCCTTCACTTAGTATCCACGTCAGAATCCATTTGTGTGGCTTTTGAGTGTTAATCTTTTTTCGCTGAGTCATTGTCATTTATGCTGATTCATGCTCATGACTACGGCTTCTACCAGCATCATGTAGTGTTTCCTTCACTTAATACCCAAGTCCGAACCCATTTCAGTGGTTTTTGAGTGTTAATATTTTTCGTGGGGTCACTGTCATGACCTACATGACACGCATGTCATGACATTTATGTCATCACATATCATTTATGTTTGCCATATGCTCTTGTCATAGTATGCCAATTTTGGTACATACCATGTTAACGAAACCACCATGAGAGCACAAAGTCGTAGGCGGCTAGATATATAGGTACTGTCAAAGTAGCAAATGTTCGCCAAGAAATGCTTCGCAGTTAAAATCTGCGTAATATCATCTGCGTCGATAGCCCATTGTCGAAAGGCAATTTCAATGGGTTCGTAGCAACAGAAAAGAACATGGCACTTCGTAACAAAACAAAATGTAGCCTACTAAACCACAAACTAGGGACGTGGAGCGCGTCTCCGTTATTGGCAGTCAAACAATAAATCACGAATTTTACGCGCTTATATGTAATTGCCCTGTTAGGTACCCCTGATACACAAAGACCTGTTAGTAGAATACCTCCTGATGGTCCACGGTTTTCTTATAGAAACATACCACCATGGGCATTATTTGTGAAACTCGGCAAACTCGTCTTTAAGGTTTCTAAAGAGTCACTTAGAAGGGTAGGGGAGGGGGGCTTGAGACACCATCAAAACTATCGGCTGAAGAAGGACACATATGCCAGCCGAGGTGCGCTCGTCAACTCGGCTTTTCACGTCCGGCCTTCGAGCACTGGGGTGGCGGCAGCCGGGGCGACCTTGAAGTGCTGTCTGCGTAACGTCTCGTGCAGACAGCAGGCCGCGTGCGAGAGCGCACGCGAAAGCCGGGTGCCCTGATCGCTGGCGGGAGCGCACTTCTCCCGTGCCGCCGTTCGAGTGCTTGAAAACGGGCGCAGTGCATGCGGCACTCAAATTGTATTTTTGAGTGCCGCATGCACTAAATACAAAACACAAAGGCAGACTATAGTGCAGACGCAGTGGCGGATGACTGCCTTCCGTTGTCGTCATGCAGCCGTCGTCACCAAGCTGTCGTGATTGCAATGTTATGCTTGCTGCCGTGTTCATGCTGCCAACGTGATTGCGCCATCATCATGTTCATCGTTCTTGATCTCTGCATACTAGAGGCAATGGCGGCGTTTCACGTCGTCAGGCCAAGCGCGGCCTTCACCTCTACGTGGGAAGTAGGGAGCCTTCATGCGAGCCTTGCATGCAGCGGCTCCTTATAGTAGGAAGCTGTAAGGGCTGCCGCTCCAAATTTGGAGCGCACGGTCGCCGAACCAGAGTAACGTTGCTCCACATTAGCCACTGACGTGGGCCTGCAAGCGTGGGATAAAAACTTGGAGGACGCTTAAGCTTCGCCTTTAAGAGTGGAACGCGATAGCATTCACAAATCCCTGACTGCTTTTCAAGCTTCCCGGCAACTGCAGCTTATGCAACCGTAATGTCTACCTGCCAACACTGGCGGCGAACATTATGCACGAAGGCGAGTTTTCTAGTTCTCTTTTAGGTGCGAAGCATCTTATGCGCTCGGGCTGTCGGCTACTCCTGTCATCGTCGTCGTAGTCACGGTAAGCAAGCGGTACTAGCTCGGCACGAGTGCGTGCCGAGCGTCCCGCGTGCCATGCGCTCCCGCGTTCGTCGTCGTCGTCGTCTTCCACAGCTGGCTGCATTGCCGCTCATCATTCCAGCGTAGAATTTCACTTCTCCTCTGTCGTCGTAATGGGGAGGCAGCATTCACGGGGTTATGAGCCATTGCTTAAGGCAGTATGAGCCCATTAGAGGCGCATCACTGCGTGCTTCGCACTTCCCCAGGTTTCACGTTAGTGGAGCTGCACTTCGCTCAATGGGTCATTTGACACTTACGCATAAAATTTAATTCACCGCTCAAACCGAGCCTACGACTTTTTTTGTCTTCGAGCGAGTCATGGATTCCTGCCCCCTGTGTTTGCGGGGTCTGGCAGCCTTGGTGGTCAATGTACTCGTCAGCTTTGCTTCTTCTCCCATCCCCTCTTTTTCTTTCTTCCGACATGACGAGCGCCACCACGGATCCACGGAGGGGAGCGCCATCTGAATGATGTTGCTAGCAAACGAGTGGGACGCGGCACTCCCACTAAGACAGACCTCAAACGGTAGCTGGAAAAGGGGTTCGCGTTTGTGTTTCCGCGTAACAAAGTTCTGTTTGCTCGTACATTGAAATTACCATCTGGCGCTATCATATGTGTAGGTTGTGTGTAAGTCGTACCTTACGAACTTTCCGGCATATATTACTTTGAGAAATTCAGTTAGTTCAGTAACGCCCATGTGCCACGCGGCGGGCCTGCGTGTTTCGGGATGATTTTTCTCTAATGGATAACACCGGCCGACGTCGGATTTTCTGCGACACGGGGCCCTTATCTCTGTCGCGTTAATAACATAAGTATCACAGCACACTATAGCACTATAGTAAAGTCAATGTTCAATGCAAATGCTATAACGAACTAAACTTTTAATTGCACAAAGGACACGCCAATTATATATGCTCAACCATACGACCAGAAGTTTTGGCTTATTAGGTGCAGCAATGATGCTTCAAATTTTGATAAATTGTGTTAGGTTTTCATATATTCTGATGGTTATGCAGGAATGTTTACTCAAAAAAATTTTCACAAGTGCGTTTTTTTATAAATGTTTGCTTGCTCTTCTGCATCAACAAATTTGGTACTGCAGTGAAGCAGACGTGCCCCTGTGGATATGGTGGTACATTGCCGACGACTGGAAGGATCCATGCCTTGATTCTGGGAGAGGACAAAAGAACTGCGGCCATTACACGTGCCGCTCGCTCGTTTATTTCGCTAAACCAGCACTACAGAATACTGCCTATGTGCCTAAATGAGGGTCTTACAGGTTGCTTGCTCAAGAAGTGACCCAACTTTACGGATCCGCGTGCCGAAATGCGCACCACATAATATTTAAATGTGTTCCTGGACACTGCGCTGTTGATGGAAATGTGCTTGTCAATGTTGGCTCTCTGCAATTCAGATTTGATTTCATTCCCATTTCTGTCCCAACGCTATGCTATTCGACATCATTGGCGTAGTCCAGGCCAGTTATGGCCTCAGCCAGAATATCGTCATCGCTGTCTTCATACACGTAATCCCGAGCTTCGATTCTGGATACCTTACAGCATTTTAAAAAGCCATGCATGCAGAGACTTTGTGTGCCCTTACGCAACATTATCGCCGTCTTATCTGCCATGTGGACAACTCGCAATGTCAGAACTGCACCCTCCCGGAGAGTATAAACCATGTGCTTTGTATGTGTCTGCTGTACATGTGAAAAACAAAACGATTACATTATGGTCGTTCTTTAGTCCTTCTGTTCATGTAATACTAAGCGCAATACAATCATGAATTACTGGAATAATTTCTTGCACGCATCGTCAACAGGTGCCTTTCGGATGACCTTCTCTCTTAAGCCGAGGGCCAAAATGCTGCATGAGTCAGGCCATGAAAGGCATTGCACGTTTTCTGAGAGACATTGAACGGGATACACGACTGTAATAAATGAATAAATAATAATTGTTTCTAATTAATTTTATATTTTCTTATTTTATACCTTTTCCCTTTAAAGGATTATCAGTTTCTGCTCTCAAAGTCATTTTATTCTCCATTCCCAAACGCTGAGTAGCAGGCTAAACAACTTAGGCCGACCTCTTGGTTTTCTCTCATGACAAATATCTCTCCCTTTCGGTGGCACTGCTGTGTCATTGATGAGCTGCCCTCATTGGGAAGTAACTTTCTTTCTAACAGGTGATTACGATACAGCAAATGACGCCAGAGCTCACAAAGGAGATAAAGCTGACAGCAAGACAACCACAAGGTGTCTTATGATTGTCTTTCTGTCTGCTCTGATCATTCGTATGCTCCGGCACAGCTTGTTGTCAATACACACCAACAAGCCCGACTATGCACATAAATTTTGAATGTGGTGGCGACACAACGCGGCATATTCTGCACTAGTGTGATTTTACTTTTCAGCCGATATGAAAGCACTCTGCCTACCGTCTTCAAGGGTTTTTTTAGTTATGTTGTTTGCGGTAGAACTTTCCTATTGGCGAAACTAAGAGTCTGATGCTGACACCGATCAACATCATGTTGTAGCTGAGCGACAGGGTGTTACCTATGACCGCCATTATTAGTTCTCTGAATACTCACAGGAATAAAACGGGTACCTTGAACCTCCGGAATCTCTTGTCAATACATTGCCGGGCAGCCGGCTTGTGAAGCGCTTTTTTGTTTTCATCTTATTAATTCTGGTTGGCAAGCATGTACCTTGTTGTGACCTGAGTACTACATGACAGAGCTCAATCATACTTGAGAAGAGGTAGTAGATGTTCAATTTGCATGCAAGAAACTTGGTATGTACATTTTCTTGTTTTCGCTTGCCTTTTCTTGTCGCTGCAGTCAAATGACAACCCGAGCATGTGTTCTTGTCGTCCACGCGATTATTTAGGGACGCAGCAAAGAAACAGGAGGTGGCCAAAGGGCACAGTAAGCCCAGAGCCTCCTACTGTACAATGACACAACTGAAAATTGCGTGCGTAGTGCTGACCTAAGCAGCACGCTATGCGTATTTGAATGAAAAGGTTTACGAAAACTTCCATATACTTCGAAAAGGTGATCGATTCATGCAGGTATCTTGAATTAGTACAGGGATATAACCCTGGCTGTACTGTAGGTATGCCGATTACTTGGAACCGGTGCTGTTTTGGTGTGCATCGTACTCTTCTTGGGCCGGTATTTTGTAGCGGTGCCTTTCGGATGCTCATGCCTTTTCGCCCGTTTCGCGCTTGGTCTGTGGTCAGAGCGACAGTCCGTTCACGTTATCAACGGGATCAGCCGGCCCTGAGCGATGGGTGATAAGACTAGTATAGAATAAAGCATAAGGCATTGCTACAAAATACAGGCCCTGGTCTCAGGTTTCTGCAGTCGTACATAACAGATAAGCCACTGCAGCTCGAAATGGCACCTCCATCCTAACTATGTGCTGCACTATTCTGTAGCCTGTCAAAGTAGCAAACTTATGTTCGCCAAGAAATACTTACCATTTAATATCATGACATGTGTGTCATGTAGGTCATGAGACAGCTCCCTACTTCTTGGTGTTCTCATGGTCGTTTCGTTAGCTTGGTAGGTAGCAAAATTGGCATAGTATGACAATGGCGTATGACGAACATAAGTGATAGGTCATGACATAAATGTCATAACATGCGTGTCATGTAGGTTATGTCAATGACCCAGCGAAAAAAGATTAAAACTCAAAAACCCCTGAAATGGGTTCGGACGTGGGTACTAAGTGAATGAAACACTAAAGGATTATGTTAGGAGTCATTGATGAGCATAACTAAGCAAAAATGGCGATAACAGCGAAAAAACAGTAACACTCAAAAATCGCTTAAATATGTTCGGACATAAATGATAGCTCGGGACGTGAATGTCATGACATGCGTGTCATGTAGGTCATAAAACAGCCGCCTATGTCTTGGTGCTGTCATGGTGGATCGTTAACTTGGTAGGCTCACTTGGTAGGCTCCCCGCAAACAGCTTCGCATAAGATCGATTCCCACAGGGCGGAGGATCTGGCGGCTTTTTTTTTCTTTAATTCTTTGAGACATACATGAATGTTTTTTTTTTTTTTGTTTCCTTACGCATGTAGTTACTCTATATTACTCTATAAATTCGCTGACGTTTATTTTGTGCACCATTAGAATCTGAAATGCCTAGTTGTACTGAGCTGTTGCTGTACTTTTTTTTACTTTTTTTATATATATAAATTTGAAGAATCTAATGACCATGGACAGTGCAACCATGAACTTTCACTGTAGCCAACGCTGTTGTAACGCGCAAAATTGTGCATATGTGTGTGATCTGCTGTCAACCCTGTCGTTCGTGGGGGCTGAGACCTTTGTCAGGCTTTATGCCTTTAGTCTCAGCCTACCCTCGTTTGAATGAACGAGAAATAAAATTCAATTTCAATTCAATTTCAATTTCAATGTATTCTTTTGAACTTATTACGGAAATTTGTTTTAGATATTCCATTCTATGAACATATAAACAGATAATCTTCCAGAATCGCATTGTTTATTTATAACTCATACCACATTACGCGCATATGGAGCATGGGTTACGGGTTACCCACGAGCACCGCGCCCAATTTCAAAGCTCCATGTTACTTACGGACTCCCTGCGCAATATAGAGTGACGCAGTATGATAAGTGAATTTTTTGTTTACTGGGTGTTGTTTTTTATTTATTTTTTGCCTTTTGCAGGAAATTTTTAGCGCGAGTATAGAAGTGAACGCCCGGTGATCGTGAAGATGACAGGCACTCATGCAGCTGAGCCCAACGTTGTTCTTACGATTCAGCCGCACCTTAAGATGATTATTTCAGTGCTACCAGCAGCAGCAAGTCTGCACATGATTCCTAATCAAGAGATATTTATTCAGATGATAGCAACCGGAGAACCAATCCATACCGACGTCAGCTGTTTGGTGGCGACTTCTTTTCTGCCAGGATGAAGAAAGAATTATTTATTCTAGCGACAGATATTGTGGAGGTGCTGGTACTATTATAGGTCTTGTTTATGTTTCCACGGGGTATGGCCGATATTTATAACGGCAAGGCCAGCAGAGTGTAATATTTCGCTCAACATCTCTGAGACCTACCCGAAAGAGGTTGTTCCCACTAGGCAGAAAACATTTTAGCTCCCATATCTGAGGAGCTAAAAAATTGAAACTTTCATATAAATAGGCACTAATATATTTGGGAAGTTTCTTTTTTTTAAGCTATCGGTGTAACGTTTTTTTTTTCTATTCTGAACATTCCAAAAAACTTTGCTTTTTCATACTTGTGCTATATATTGCGCCCAGATATTTCTCTGAAATATGTGTCCTTAGAAAACACATTTATTAGGAATTATTTAGATGCAAAGCATGCTTTTTTAACAACGATGATATATGCCATAAACAATTATTATTAATATGCTCTAAAAGGAACCATTTTTTATGGTAATGAAAACATTCAACAACATCGACCTAGGGGCCACTTAGTTTACTTTGATCAATTAGCAGCAAGTGATCCTAGGCGAAACAAGTTTCAAAATTTGCAGCATACTGAAGTTGGTCGCATGTCAACAACTACCTTTTCATAAAGGTGCTAATACAAATTAGTGCCTGAAAAAGCTTACCTTCAAAATATGGTTTCGTAATATATACTCGCACATCTAATTGAATTCCCTAATTAGCTTGTGACACGGACAAAAAATCACCAGCCCTTCCCCTGTAAAGAAAATGGGGGTAAGCGAAGCTTGTCGTACGTGTATCTGACCTTCGTGGTGATTTTCTTTTTTTTCTCCCTTTCTTCCTCTTTTTCTCTCTCTCTCTATCTTTCTCTCTCTTTATTTCTTTGTATCTCTCTCTTTGTCTCCCCCTCTCTTTCTCTTTTTATTTCTCTCTTCCTTCTATTCTCTCTCTCTTTCGCTGACCTTCGTGGTGACTTTCTTGGTTTCTCGTTCTCTCTCTCTCTATGTATCTTTCCTTCTGTCTCTCTATTTCTTTCTATCTCTCCCTCTCTCTTTCTGTCTCTGACCTTCGTGGTGTCTTTCTTTGTCTTTTTCTCTATCCGTCTCTTTATTTCTTCTCTGTCTCTCTCTCTATATTTTCTCTATATTTATCTAATTTCCCTCTCTCCTTATTTCTTTCTTTCTCTCTCTCTTTTTGTCCCTGGTATGTGCCATTTAGCATGGACCTTTTCTGCACTACCGCCAGGATCGGCCCACTTTTCAGCGTGACACCGCCGCCGCCAGCATAACCACCACCACCGACGCTTCGCTTAAAAGGACGTTTTAATGCGATAGCGTTTAGGGCCCCGTGTCGCATAAAATCCGGCGTCGGCGTCTCCATTGGCGCCCGCGGCCGAAGAAGTCATCCCCAACCGCGTTCAGGTATGCCACACCATTCCATCGTTATTGTTGCTCATACCTTGCCCTGCATTCTTGGCAAAGCTATTCATCGGAATTTTGAGAATGACAGACCACAAACGAATGTCATGAAACAAAACACCCACAGCGCATGCATTTTATCTTAAATCTTATCAGACTGAAATATTAAAAGTGCGAAACAAATACGGAAACCTGAAAATTATGTAATTTCTTTGGCGCGCTTGTGCGCTATCTTCGGGATCGGCCCAAGCAAGACGCCACGTTTCCACCAGAAAGCTCGCCTACGTGCATAGCGTTCCCCGCCAGTGGTTGCCAGTAACCATTACGGTTGCATAAGCTGCACTCGTCGGGAACCATGAGTAGCAGTCTGGGATCTTTGAATGCTATCGCGTTCCACTCTTAAAAGCGAAGCTTAAGCGTCGTCCCAATTTTTTCCAGGGGCAATATAAGTGGTCTTACATTGAAATGCGAAGGCCCTAGCACCTTTTTATTATTTTATTAATTGTTTGCTATTGCCCTGACGCGCGCAGGTCTGGTAGAAATGTTTGAGTTTCCTCGTAGCAGAATTAGGTTTTCTCGTAGATTTAAATTGCAATTCGACGCCGATAAGTAAACAATCCGATGGCGAATCCGACGCCGAATGGTAAAGTCGTACTATACCATTTTTGTGACGAATTTCACTGTGAGAAATTCAATTTTTGTTCACCAAACTCTTGCACCACGTGGAGGGCCTGCGCGGTCGATGTGGTTGGATGATTTTCTCCGCCAGCCGCAATCACACACCGGTTGCCGACGCCGGATATTCTGTGACACGGGGCCCTAAACGCTATCGCGTTAAAATGGTGAATGCTGCCAAATACCGCCCATGATTAGAGCTTCCCCAATTTAATTATATCAAATGTAAAGTCAACACATCATTTTCGCAGACAAATTGTTTTTCAGAATTTGCCATTTAAGATGCTCTTGCAAAGGCTTATAGCCATGAAGCAGGACCATTTCCATAAATAAACGCAAACTCGTCTTGCCAGTTACACCTTGTACAGCTATATGGGACATCACTGAACCACTCATAAGTTCGAAGAATTTTCGCATAATGCACAATTACTCTCTACTGTCGCGCCGTGGAACTAGTGCCCAGAACAATAATTCATCGAATATAAAACGTTCAAAAAAGGAGAGTATCATAGAACTCATAAGTCAGAAACTTTTCGGTATCGGAAAGGCAATTTGGTTTTGGTCACGTCATATGCAAATCATAGTACGTGACGTTCGTGGCATGTACTCAAGAACGTCAAGCAGGACCAAGTCTCTCAAAAAACTAAACTTTTTCGTAATTCTTAAGCACAATCTGAAGTTGACGAATTGCCTGGACCGTTTCAATGTTGAGCTTTGGCTGGAGTCCTTCATTTCACTTTACATTCGTAAACAGGCGAATAAAATTGTCTTTGTAGCGTATAGTCTCTGCGTCTGGGGATTACACAGCACCAATCTTGCTGACATGTCTAGCATGTGTTTCGGCGGGCAAGAATGTCAGATATGCCAAACTGTAAATAAATTTTTACATCTTGCTTACAAATCAACAATCCGCTACAGCGGTTGGTAGTATAGGCCTGCCTCTTGCCATCGACAAAAACATAGTGGACGTTATTGTTGCGCGAAGCCTTAACGCAGAATGATCGGCATGACATAGGGAAGTGCACGATCTTTAGTAACAAAACGCAGTAAATTTACATGCAATTAAAGCCGAAAATCTAATATTTTATTTTGTACAATTTCCGTCCCACGTCGCCTTTTGTGAAACGTACGTATAATAGAAAAAAAACCTATGTTGTGAAGAAACTTTTATCACCTAATGATAAATAATGTTTAAGCAACAATTACTGAGAACATTTTACCGACATGGAATAACTATGCAGGGTGTTCATTTCTTAGTTTTACGGAATTTTTAGAAATCGCCTGTGGCAGGTAGCATAATTCTTTTCATTGAGCTTGGTTATTCGATGAAGCGAACATTAGTATCACGATAAATTGAAGCATATATTCTACTCATTAACAGAAATTCACAACTTAACTTATAACTTCATTACTTCACGACACATATTGCAATTTACAAGCTGTAGCCGGTGAGCTTTTCAAGCGTATCCACTTGGAATGAATTTCCAGAATGACGCCAGTTTGGAGATATGCGCCATCAAACTCGTCGTAAAAATGCACTGTTGTTCCACTTACTTTTTTAGCAAAATGCTGTTTTATACATTGAAGCACAAAAGTAGCTGGAACCCCCCTGCATTTCGTCCCATACCTTGGGAAATAATATTTCGAAAGTGGTGTCATCCTGGAAATTCATTTCAAGTGGATTCGTCTTGCAAGCTCACCGGCTACAATTCGTAAATTGTAATATGTGTCGTAAAGTATTTAACTAAGAAGTTCATTAGTCAATTTTTGTAAATAGTTGAATATGTGTTTCGATTTCTCGTGCTACTACTGTCCGCCTCTTCGAAAACCCAGCTTTTTCAAAATTCCGTAAAGCTTAATTTGAACACCCATTATATCAGCTGCGTATTTCTGCGTGTTCCGTACAATGCGAAGAGCAGTCTTAAGTGTCATATTGTCAACAGACAGGTGGAAACGACGAGTTTCACATTTCGAAATAGCCTTGGCGTGTGTCAATACACATTATTTTCGTCCTTCCAAAGCTAGACAACCTATGGCCCCTGTACCTGCAGCCCTATCGCGCACGCCAGCCCGTCGTGTGGCTTTCGGAAATGGAAGTTGTTTGTTAGTGGCTTGTCGTCGCAACTCTGGTGGTACCTGCTCTTAGAGAGAGAGATATTTCCGCGGACGTTTTCTCTGGGCTTGACTCTCCGCCGCTGGATGACAACATGCACGCAATTCTACACCCCGTCTCTTCAAGTTCTGTGCCTACGACATCCTGCATAACCAACTATGAAAACAACGTGGCGCCTTTCTTTTCGAATGCTTCCCTTTTTTTAAAGAAGCCCGTCAGACCACTCTGTTATTATCTCCATCAGCATTTGTTCAAAGCCGCGTTACGAATGGCGAGTCAACGGCTGCGCCGACGCCAACAACTTTCCGCGTGGCGGCCGGTTCCGTCAAGGTTTCAATGCGTTAGCATTCTTAAGGTACTTCATACAGTTTCCGGAGGTCAACTATCTATGAGTGTAGATGTTTGCTTGTATCTATGTTTGTATCTATGTGTGTTTGTATCTAACCGTGTTCCCACCTGCCTGGATCAGTCTGTAGTCCACGGTCGAATGGGTAGAGCATTGGGCTGCAATGCTGAGGGAGCATGGTTCGAAACCAACCATCGGACTAACTTAGGTTGCTGTGTATGTGGCAATGTCCACATATGTGCCGCTCTTCAACGAACATTTTGCACGCTGGCAGCGTGTGCTGGTGTGCACAGTGTCCAATGAAAGTATTTGAAATCGATTGAGAGCATTCGGTATGTGCCCCTCGATGTGTGCTCGTCTTCAATGAACGTCTTTGATGCCAAATTGGGTCACTGATTATATTCCAGTAAGAATGTGCCACTCTACAATGACTAAAAAAGAAGTAGCAGTTTCACCTGGGAGGCGAAGCATTGATTGCGATAGCAAATCAGTAGACAGCTATAGAAAGTAAGGATAGCAAATTTATCGGCCGTGTAGACTTGTAAGCATTTGCTTACTAACCAAATTATCAAGCATGGTGTCACGCGCGCACGAGCAAAAATCAACACATCTCACTCGATGACCGCGGAAACTCGCTGTCAAAACGCTGGAGTGAGGAAGCGCGGCGGCAGCAGTGAGCAAATTGACCTTCGGTCTGCTTCTCGCTTCAACGCGAACTAAGCGGCGAAAACACAGCGCACACGAAACTATTAGAACTTAGCGCACTGTGTCCCCATCACACATCGCTTTGGAGATATAGGGCCCGCACGGCCGCCGCCGGAGTAGAACACCCCCTCCCTCCTACCCATTTGTCCCTGCGCGCTACGGAAGACGGCGCCCAGAGATTGAGCTATCATCGTCGGCTCACGCTCGCAAGCTTTCACTCGCCCATACAGCATATGGCGCGCGGCGAAGATGTTATCGCCCTTGGACTTTATACAGAACATCACGGTGAAGACGACGGCAGTATTGCGCCTGTCGGGTCCAAATCACTACGGTAGCGATAAAATATCACCTAAATATATTCAATGCAGAGCCGAATGGAACCTACGTCACAAGGGTTCTTCAAAAACAGCAACCCGAAACTTTATCAGGCTGCGCCACAAATGCACATAGGATGTGCCACTTTTCAATGAACGTCGTTTACGCCAACGCTTTAGCATGCTGTGCCATGTCGCCCTTGCATTGTATCCACTTTCCAACATAAAAGAGACTGGCTTCATGCTTCATCGAAACGGTGTTCGTCGGCATTACCAACGCTGCTCGGCATCGGGAGTCTCTTGCCCCTCCTCCCTCCCGCCCCGCCATTCCCGACAAGGCGATCACCATATTACCACAGTTTTTAGTTGTCATGGCCGGGCTTGTCAATTTATGTGTGAGTCTGCTTATCGCCACTTAGCCGCCACCACCCCACCAATCACTTAGGTTAATTAGTAACACAATCTACAAGCAAGGAAAATGCACTACATGACACGAGAGTCAAATGTAAAGTGTTGTGTTGTGCACTGACAAGTATCTCGCCATTCCAGCATGGGCGTATTTGCTTTGCTATTAGTGCGATCATTAAACTGAAAATATAGATCTGCATAGCAATGCAATTCGGCATGATACATAAGCTCGGGGAACAAAGGAGCAACGGGTGTATGGGAACTGAGAGTTCAAGATGGCGTGCAGAATATTTTGTTTATGTTTGTGGCTTGGGGGGTCAAAAAGACCTGCTTTTCAATGTTCATTGATGCTTAAGATGGCGAGCGCAAACAGCGACCAAGATGTAGCTTCAGGTATAAGAAGACACGGGGCCCCGTCAAGCTGTTATCTTGCAGCTTTTAGCCCAGGAGCCCAGCGAGGATGTTTTCTGGTAAATAAAGAGAATTGAATTGAAACGTAGGAAGATGTCTAATTCCTCTAAAACACGCGCCACGTGTGCGACTTTAACCGACTGTGCTTCCGAGGGCGTTATATTGTAAGTAGCGCGACAGCACCGAGATAATGAGAGTGCTCACACTATGGGTAATACGAAAATCTCAAGACCTACGTGTTTCGCGCAATGCCATGCCTTTCCTTACCCTTCAACTTCCGGCTATTTGTGATCTTCCTGTAGAATAGCTACTAAAAGCCAACTGAAGCAGCTATGTTCGTTGCAACTTTTGCAACACACACCCTATACGGTAGCTTAGTGGCTATGGCGTTGCAAATCTGAACTCCAAGACGCCGGTTCGAACCCAGCAGCAGCGGCCGCATTACGATGGGAATGAAAGAACGCTCGTGTACTCTGATTTAAGTGCACGTTCATGAACCCCAGTTGGTCAAAATTAATCCAGAATCCCGCACTCGGCGCGCCATATTATGATCTTGGTTTTATCACGTAAGTTCCAGAGTTTATTTTTTCAAGCTTTGAAGCCCATTCGCTATCCTCCTCTTGAGCTGTACCTACACTTATTTGGAGTTTGGTTAGTCGTTTGCTACGTTTCTCGTCCTGTTGTGCGGATGCTCTTCTTCGATCAATTCTTCGGAGATTTCTTTGATTTCTTGCTTTTCTTTTTCTTGAGCTTTGGCGCTTCTAGCATGTTCGGGATGCATTTTCCGTTTATACAGACCTGCAAGCAAAGGAAATTATGAATTTAATAGAGAAAGAGTGCGGAGATTATTGCCGCCGGATCTGGGACTGTGGGCCCACGCTTACTTCAATATAGAATGAGTTTCACTTTCCTAAACTGAGGCCATAGGAGTGGTATAGAGTGGTTAGTGCTGGTCACTAGCACAATGGTGTCCTTGGTGATGCTGAGAAGCTACGTATACGTAAGTCGTCATAATTACCTGCACTTTCTATACACGTTTCTATTCGCGATAATTCTATTGCACGCCTGTCGCAAAGACGTAGACAAGCAGTATATATATTATTCTGATTAGAATTCGATCATATAACATTAGATGTACTGAAACTGTAGGACGGAACCCTCTGTGTTGCAATACTTAAACGGCCATGTCGTCGCATAAAGACCATACTCCTGCTGCTCCTGGAGTCTGTGTGTATCTTATACTTGTGAAAAAAGGCTGCACATTTTAAAAATAATTTTCCTATATTTATTACTTACAAGAGGAAGCTATACTTGTTGTTTGAAATGATATGTTAACCCTCTAGTCTATTACACGTCTTACAATGCAGAGAATAAAACGAGAAAGAAACGCCGTATCTAGGAAATAGCAGTCGTTATTTGCCGAGTGCATACCGAATGAGGCCAAAATACCGCGTCAACAAAATAGGGGGCTACGGCAACGTGCCTAATACGCTGTGTTATAAGCCCATTGTTTTTCCTACTATACCTAGCGGATTGCAAATACATTTAGCAGATTACCGTGCTTTATTAAATTTTAAGTGCAGGTTGTCTCGAGCGTACTATGTCGAGATTATGCAAACCGGTTCAATATTTTTTATAAGAAGATATTAGCACATTTCAGCTGACTTTTATACATTTTTTATCATGTTCTAAGCCACGGAGACTGTACTAGTAGTGTCTTCACCTTGTAAGCAGGAGATGAACCCATTACTCGTTGATTGATGAGCAACGGTACTTACGTCAGCGGTATAATGTACAAGAAAGACACGATGTCGCTGTTGCACGCGTTTTAAAGCAGAGGTTTAAGAGCTTGTAGTACTTGTGTTTAAAATGTTTAACACATATATTCGATCAGGTTCGATATATCACACAGATGCGTGTGAGTGCTTAAACTACGACACAGAGAGTATTTAACAAATACTTCAGTTTTTCCTACATGACATGTGGCGAGCAATTGATCATTATTTTCACAGTGAGCTTCATGTTACTTCCGCTGTCCCACCATGTAATGCTTTAGTTGCTTTGTTATTCCTAGTAATAGTTTTGACATTGTTAACGTAATTACTACGCATCTACAAATTACATTGTCTGAAAACTACTGGTTACTTTTTAATTAGGTAACAATCCATGAAGACAAAACGACTTCTAATTGCAACACTGAAAATATTCTACCTTAGCGTGGTGAGAAAAATACAGAACTCAGTCCTAACAACGCAGTATTTATAAACATTACTGAATAACTTACCGCCTATCGCATGCCTACCGCGCTGCTTGCAAACCTCTCACATGGGTTAATCAGTACGTGAATTTAGACACCACAATCACAAATAATTTACCCTGGCACACGCATGTGTGTGACGTAAGTAAGTTGACTTTCAGATAACTCCGTTTCGAGGTACAAATTAAAACTGGCTCCCGTGACACTCGCATAAAAGCAGAGGTTTATGAAAACAGTTTGTAGTCCTTGTGTTTAAAATATTTAACGCATATATTCGACCACGTTCGATATATCAAACAGATGCGAGTGAGTGCTCAAACTGCGACACAGGGAGTATTTAGCAAATACTTCAGTCATGCAGCTTCAACAGAAAATACATGTGCCGAATAGGATCCTTACACCAAAACTACCACCGACGTTGTAACGCAAAGCGGTCAGAGTGTTTTTTTTATACGCATGAAATGGTTTTAGCTCCCGTTGTCGGCGACCTTCAAGAGGCCTTGAGCAAATATCTAGAGCCGTTATCCGGGCACTCAAGACGAGAAGTGGGAGAGAGCATCCGGGCATCGTTGCTAAAGCAAAACGAGATAATCCGGGCAACCAGTCGAAAGATAAGGAAATGCGGTCTCTGACCCCCAACCCCTTCTACGAGACCGCACTATATACTCTAGTTAGCGCCCGAACAAGTTTTAAAGAAGTATTGGCTCCCATTTCTTCCTAATGTTTGTTCACAATATCACTCAAGCTGTAACTGTAACTTCTACTACGCTCAAGTTTAATTTGTCAATTCCTATAGAAGCGTTCAAAAGGCAAATACAGTGCGTCATACACTTGACTGTCATCTTTTCGCGCTGGGACAGGGTAGCCTGTGCTCTTTTCAACGCCAGCCGTCCGTGAGTTCCGCGGCGCGGGCTTTGCGCTGCCTCCTTCGAGAGATGGCGCCACGCTGCGTGACCAGGCCGGTAGCTTCCGCCGCACCGCGGATGGTTGCTTGGCCGAGACGAGACTTGCACCGAGGTTCAGTTCAAAACAGGTTCATTTCGGCTCAGTAAGGTTTCAGGCCTGCTTCGCAACACCAATCTGACTTGCCGGTAGCCATTTCATGCTTACATCTTCTCTCGATCACGGAGAGCCAGCATTTCTTTTTTTTTTCGAATACTGCCAATTTACTCCCCAATATGCGAAGCACATAACATTTATACGTTGCAGTTACGAAGCAAAATTCACAGAATACCACTTATTTTTTCGCTTAAAAACTAGTATTTACGTCTTAGTCCACAAGCTATCTAAAGCCACTTGTGGCACGCCAAACGCAGCGTCAGAACACTGAATCTGTAGCGCTTTATCTCGCCAAAGCTAAGCGTTTCCACCATTATGTTTTTCCAATTAAAGCAACGGACTGAAATAATTTACCAGCATCACATTTATGTTGCACTGCTGCATTGACCAAATATGTGGCTAAACTTGCTTTAGGACTTTATAGGTAAGTTTTTTTATTTAATTATTTGTTGCGCATTTTCCGAGTTCTCTTTTCATTTGGATTTTTATTTGCTTAGCAATTCTTTATTCTCCTTACTGAATTATTTCATTGTTCAAGCTTATTGTCCTTTAGGTATCGCATTTCTATAGGCCTTCTTGGCTTTTGTTGTATGTACGTTTTACCCCTTCTGCTTCAGCTTTTACAGGGCTTGTCGTACGTTATAAACAAAATACCACAAATAAGTAAATCTGAAGAAAAAATTCAGAGCCATTCCAGTCTGTAAGGTGGATGAATAGCGGGACTGTATTCACGGTCTATAGACGACTGATGACGCGTCGTGGGCACACTGATGTTTGTGTAACATTTAATGCCGAACCTATCCAAGGAAAACGCCATGCACGATCACTTTCACTCTGTCCGAGACACCTTTATGTTGTAATCACCCACAATTACGATGGGAGGGGAGTCGGTAGGGGTGATCCAACCAAACGTGCATACGCTTAGCGTTTGCGGCATGATATTCGTCCGTATCACGTGCCGCCCGCCGTCGCCGAGCACATTCCCGCTTCTGTTCACAAAGGTGTTCCTTCGTATGCACGCTGTTCTTCTGCAGTCCTCCCCACTTGCAGCCTACCCATTGTACGGGAGATAAGCTTACAAGGATTGCCTATAGAGCCCGTGACGTCAAACCGCCATCCATACTAAACAGTGTCTATTCTGCTTTTACTTTTGTATGGTGCTAGAACCTAGCGACATAATGTTTCTCAAGGAACACACCGGAAGTCGGCCTCGGAGCAACCGGAAGTTGAGGTGTCTCCGAAACCGTGATAGTAATAAAAACCCATCGAAAAGGAGATAGTGGTTCAAGTTAAGAGTTCTTTAGGATAGATATGATATAGGAGCACAAGTTTAGTTAAGGAAAGGGCCAATTAACCGTCAGGTCTTTCTCATCATCATGTATCGTCATCAGTAATGGCCCGAGCGTCGTTGTCTTCTTCTACAGCTGGCTCATTGGCGCCCCTCAGCGCAACCACGCGAACACGCTCGTGCCACTGCTCACGTGTTCGTCGTCGTTTTCGTCCACAGCTGGCTCCAGTTGCCGCTCATCATTCCAGCCTGGAATTTCCATTCTCTTCAAAGACATATTCCCGTGGTGCGAAGCAACACCAACACTCTTTCACATCACGTGGGAGTGTGCAGAACACGGAGACGAACACGAAACAAACGGCACATGCAACGAATAGGAGGCGCTGCTGTCTAGCCCGGCCCTGGAAGATCATCTGCGACTGATACAATGTGCTGAGCGGATGGCCCGTGCCAGTGGCGCCTTGGAATAGTAGCACCACCCTACTGCACAAATACCGCTTTTCAAACCCTACCCTCTCTGACGGCTTCGGGTAGGAGTCCGTCCAGTTTCTGTATATAATTAAGTTTTTCTACTACTACTTCTACTTAAGTCGTCGTAATCGGGTGGCCGCGTTTACGGGAGTATGAGGCATTGCTTAAGAGGATATGAGCCATTCATTGTTCCTATTCTAACGCGCGCTCCGCCGGCGCGTTAGGACACGTCGTCAGTTGCTCCTTTGTGTGTGGTAGGAGAAGGACGGGCGCTAAACTAAGGTCTAGGGGCTAGTGCCATTAAAGACAACTTAGAGGGAGGTCACCTAAATTTTTATTACGATATTTTTATCAAATTACGTTTTGACACTTACCGCGATTAAACGCGACCGGTGTATAGCCGGGGATACGCTTTTATTACCGCTTATAACCGGGATTGGCCAGTCGTGAGCTCTGGGGCGGCCGCATCTTTTTTGCCTACGCACATAAACCGCCAGAACCTAGCGTATAACAGCTCCGCTGTAAATGAATGAGTTAACCCGCAGTATGAGTTCTCAGAACATACCATATTGAGCTTGTCGTCGCAGACGCTACCGTCAATGAGAAGCATTGGCCAGTGTGAGCTGGCAGCATTAAATTGTTTCCCGTTGACATAACACTGGGCAATGCACTGTCGGGCACCATATTTCTGCAGATCAAGAAGCAAAGGGTGAGAAAAAGGAGGAACTGTACTATAAAAGTGCCTCTTCGACGTACTAATGTACAAAAGAAACTTACCTCCATGTAGTATGTGTCTTTCAGTGTAGGATATGTCATCCTGCATTGCTTGTTTCTATCTAGCATTTGTCCGGGCAAGTAGATTTTCTTCTTTATTCTTGTTATTATTGTGGCTGTCTCATTGTTTCTTAAACAAGCAGCTTCGGCTGACCTAAATAGAAACCATGTTTCCAAGTAGATGAAACAACGCAAAAATTTCACAAGTGGAATTCAAGTTAGCCACTAGTGTGCCTAAACTGAGACTTACACACTTACAAGTACCACATGTTTTAAATATACGGGATGCACAAGCTCAATTTAGGCAAGGTTTTATGAACTCTTAGCACTAACAGGACGTGACTAAAAGCATTGTGTGGTCCACTGTCACTTGTTACGAGCAAGTTGCACGTTGTTCTGTATTCCAAATGCATAATTAAAGAAAACTAAACTATAAACTTGAGAGATCTTACATGTTGTGGAAACATTCTAGCAAGAAAATTTTCGCCTTTCTAGAAAACGTTTGACAACGCAATATTTACCTTTCAATCTACTCTACAATAATTTTACTAGTCTGGAAGGGGCATTGTGATGAGCGTGACAATGAAATTGCATGCACAGATTTCAGTTTTCTAAGCTTGCGTTGTATACAGGAACAGTGTCTTTACCCCAAAGCACTGCCGCTGATACATATCAAGAACAGTCAAGCCTGTTGCGTTGAACAGGGCGCGTGAGGACGACCAATTGACGGGAATTTTGCAGCGAAGAACCCATAAGCCTAAAGAAACATTTCCACACAGGCACTTGTGTTCCCTTTTCCCATTACCCCGGTATAGGGTAGCCAACCGGACGTTATTCTGGTTAACCTCCCTGCCTTCTGCCTAGCTCTTTCCTCCCTCCTCCTCCACACAGGCACGTACCATGACACTAAAGACATCATGTAGTTGCAACAAGAAGAGAACTGAAAGCTCCTGCTGTCCTCTTCTATGTAGCTCATAATGTAGCCATCCTGCCACGGACACGTCGAGGAGTCTGACTTGAAGTCCCGAATGATGCCGTCGACACGTGTGCCATCATGTGAGCAGCCCAACCTGAAATGTTTAAAAGGACCATGTTTTGGCATCAGCTGCCTGAAAGATTATTTGCGCAACACTGTTTACTATATATTTGAGATTTTTTTAAAACACGAGGAGTAACGGTGAAGAGAGTCAAGATGTATGACTCTATTATGTCTCCAGTGCTTATCTTTTGTTCGCGCTTCTATTTTCAGTTAAGACGGCCACGCTCGCCGACACGTGTGCCAACAGCCAGAACGTCTGTGGATTATCTTACGGGCCTCGGTGCTGGTCATCCGTTCGTGGACTACCGGCGGTCGTTCTACCGCCCAATACGTAACAGCTCTTACAGCCTTTATAATTTAAAACAAACGCTGTCACTTGATTCTGTATCTGAGATTATTTCTTTGCAATATGTTTAAATAGTTTCTATGCTAGGTTTTCCACACCTATTCTCGAGTGTACTTCTATGAGTATCTATATTGTAAATCATCCATACTTCTTTTTGGGCGAGTTGGTACATCTTGAAACTTCGGGCAACAGCGCAAACAGACGACCACATAAAGGGAGACATGTACACACAAGCGCTGACTAACAACTGGTTTTATTGGCAAGGATAGCGCACCTTATATATGCCAGGTTGAAGCAAGGGAAAGGAGGAAAACATAACAAGGGTAAACTCGTGCCAACAACGCAAGCGCAAAGCAGCCAACCAAGCGCAACAAGACGCAAACAATTATTTTTATTTCCAATCTGAAACCCCGATAGCCGCATCGAGAAGATGAAATTCAGCATCAAAGAGAGCAAGGGAAGGGGTGCTGAAGCAGCTTGCTACCGAACTTCCTAATGTGGTAGGCTTCTAAACTGATGCGCGCGGTCGTGTCACTGCTCTTTCCTAGAATCTTCATCTCTTAACCGGGCCTCACAATCAGCACGCTAACGTGCGCAACTATATGTGCGTAAAACAATGTCCGAATGAACGCTCTAATCTACCTGCTCCCAGAGAGACTTTACGTAATAGATATATAATCATGATGACTATAGAAAATGAAAGCGATAAGGAACACGATTTCCCATCTAACGAAAGCGGCCAACAGAACGGCTTATCATTGAGCCATGAAGGGATTCGGGCAATATAGGTCCAGATAATGTCTCACTCGTACTCTGATTGTACTCGCTCCACGTTCGTGAGTGAGTGACGAAAGGTGTCTCAGTAGACGTGAGTATGACTGAGTGCCGGTGAGTTTTACTGGACAAGAATATGAGCAGAAGTGAGTAGCGGCTCACGTGAGTTTGAGTAAAACAGAGTACTGGCCAATTTGAGAGGACGTATGCAGGTTAGTGACTGCTTGCATACATACGTCAGTGGACGTATGTATGCGAGTGCCGGGGAATGGGAGTGGACGCGACTATGACATTGGGCGGGTGCAGGGAAGTGTGTAATGTAAGTGACTGTGAACGCTAGTGAGCCTTTGTAAGCATGAGTGAGCGCGAATAATATCGTCACTTAGTGTCGACGGGTGTGAGTCACCCATGCCATGATTGAGCGCAAAGCCTGCGAAAATATTGGCGAGTGAATATGAGTGAGCATCCACCTGTTCTGCCAATTTACGTCGGGAACGAGCAATTAACAGTCTCTGTACCTCGACGACAGTGATCGGACGCAGAGTGGACAGGTGCGATGAGATACTTCAGGGTTAATGGCTCTTCGAGCGTGGTTTCAGGACCGAAGTATCGTTGAAAGAATTTTTCACATAATCCACGTTTGCGGGCTGGAGTGTACAAGACGACTTCATCGACGCGGTTGAACGATGCTGAGTGGTGATGTTGATCACAGCGAAGATTCCCATCTTCTTTAGCTACGCTCATATTTTCCCATGACAGCGCAAGACAACGGGCGACACGGGAAACGAACTCTTGTTTACTGATGCGAGAAAATTCAATGAGTAAGTGTCAAATACAGTGTTATGAGTTCTTGCTTACTACTACCACCTATATAATAGTCATGTCTTTCAGATAATTTGCATGCCGGAAGCTATAATCACTACGCTACGTGCTACATTCGTATATGGTAACTTGAGCAGCGTCTCAGGCAGTACATATATTTTGGGAGTCTTCGCGTGCGTCAATGTATTTACAGGGCCACAACAGTCAGTACTGTAGCGAAAGGATACGAAGTTGTATGAATCTCAAAGAATTTCTCCTGCAGTACGGCATTCAACCGCGAGACTCTAGAGCACCTACTGCCTCAGTAAGTGTGTTTATCTCCAGAGAAGTCAGTTTGTACGATTTCTAAAATAAAACAACCTTTATAATCGATGTTCTTAACAAGTGCTTAGCAGAAGTTGTCTATAGCCTAAGATATCCCGAGGTGCTATAGCATGGGAATTTCAAACCTGTCGTTTCTTCATTCCCCCTTTTTTTTCAGAAATACCAGGGCGCCGTCATGGTAAAAAAAATCGATATTTCAGATGCGTAGTTTACCCATCCAACTTCACACACCCGCGCCTTAGGATCCCTTCAAAGGCGGCTCAGAGCTTTGCTGGTTTCCCCTTTTGCAATACTGATAACACCTTTGCTACCCCCATTGAACAGTAGTATTATATATAGGTACGAAATATAAAGGTCAAAAGAGTGACTTCATCACTACGACTGAGTGCAATTGCAGCGGTTAACAATGGCACCAGAATAAGGTATGCAACACACTTGTATAGGGCGAGTAAATGGCTTTTTAGTGTGGACGTCCTGTATGATAAAAAGACCGCGTCGAATGAAGTGGTTTCGACTGATCCAAGGTGCCGGACAGAATGCGTACAGTCTAGAGGATTTAGAGTGCTTCTAAATTGAAAGCGCGAGTTTTTCAATGCTTAACAAGTTAACTTTTGGTTATAAATAAAACATGTGGCGAGAGAGCGCTTCAAGATCTGCTGCAGAGGAATGTGACATATTTATTTATTTTATTTATTTGGTACATACTGCCGGCCTGAATGTCAGGCCTTGGGCAGGAGTGGGTATGAACTAATGCAATAATAAGTGAAACAATGCTAGGATACAGCAAATCCGTATCAACAGCATGCTAACGTTGCACGTAATAGCACTCGGCACTGCGCATAACAAAGTGAGCATACAAAGTCGCAGCTCATTTAAGTAAAACAAGAAACAATACAACAATAAGTTCAATACACGGATACAAAATTTCCGTACCAACAGCATTCTAACGTTGCGCGTGACGTGTGACAGCACTCGACACTGCGCATGACAAAGCTGTATTCGATATCGCAGCAGTTCAAAAAAGGAACGAACGCACATGAATGAAAACGCATGACAAATACGCATGATAAATAGGAGGCAAGTACTTATCGCAAACATTCAAGCGCGCACATGAAATACGAAATAGTGGGGCTTTCGACCACCTCAGCGGGCAGGTCGTTCCAGTTACGGATTGTACGCGGGAGGAATGAGTTCTTAAAAGCATTCGTTTTGGCCAAGTATTCACTGACTTTCCTGGAGTGGAAGGATCGAGTTTGCCGTCGCTGTACTGGTTGAAAGTATAAATTCTTATCTATTCCTAATTTGTCATGATACAATAAATAGAAAAGTTTTAGTCTATCACGATACCGCCTTGTTTCCAAGCTCTCCAAGTTAGCTGTCTGCAAAAGGGCTGTAGGGGATGTTTTCCAACTGTAAGAGTTATAAATAAATCTAGCCAATTTCCTCTGTACTTTCTCGAGTTTTTGGATGTTAGTTTTTGTATGGGGGTCCCAAATTACTGCGGCGTATTCGAAGATCGGTCTTACATAAGTTTTATAGGCCAAGAGTTTAATTTCTGTTGTTGAATTACCTAAAGATCTACGTAGGTATCCTAAGCGTTGCATAGCTCTCCTAACTATATAGGTCACGTGATCATTCCAACGAAGATAATGAGTAATTAGTAGCCCAAGATACTTGTAACTCGTTACTTCAGATAGAATGGTACCATTGAGGACGTACGTGAACTTAAAGGTTTGAACCTTACGTGTTACTTGCATTGCCACTGTTTTATTGATGTTAATACTCATTTGCCACGTGGAACACCATCTGTGTATGCAATTTAACGCGTTGTTTAATAATTCCTGATCTGCCGGAGTGCGGATTTCTTTATAAATAATGCAGTCATCAGCGAAGAGCCGTGCCACAACAGGAAGATCCCTAACCAAATCATTTATAAAAATCAAAACAATAAAGGCCCTAGTACAGAGCCCTGAGGGATTCCAGATTGCACAGAGGCATATTTAGAAGTTGTGTGGCCAACGGTGACTGCCTGGGACCTGTAGGATAAGTAGGCTGCAAAGCATGCGAGTAACGAGTCGTTCTTAAGTATTGGTCTTAATTTTGAGAGCAGCTTAGAATGAGATACGCGGTCGAAAGCTTTCTCGAAGTCTAAAAATATGATATCAATTTGACTGGACTTATCGATAGCCAACGTAAGGTCATGAATAGTTTCGAGTAGCTGAGTGATGGTAGACATACCTCGGCGAAAGCCATGCTGACGGTTGTCAATTATGTCATTCTGTTCGAGGAATGTCGACAGGTGTTTGGATATGATATGCTCAAGGGTTTTAGCACAAATGCAGAGCAAGGAAATAGGCCTATACGACGATACAAGTGACTTATCGTCTGCCTTTGGAATGGGAGTAATGATGGATTGTTTCCAATCGTGGGGTAGTTCAGCGCTGGCGAGTGATTTCCTAAATATTAGACATAGGTATTTTGAGCACCATTCAGCGTATCGGTAGAGAAAGACAGTGAGAATACCATCAACACCAGGCGACTTTTTAATATCCAATTTAAGCAAGAGCGAAAAGACGCCCTCTTCGCTTATATGAACATCGTCAATGGGTGGTTTGTCGTCGAAACCAGGGAAGGATGGAACGTTGCTGTCGTCGCAGGTAAAAACCGAGCAAAAGTAATCATTGAAGGCATCAGCGATTAACGCCTGGTCAGTCACAGCGATCCCTTGCAAAATAAGACTGATGGATGGTTTTTTCCTGGGGGATAGATAACGCCAGAACTTGTGCGGCGAGGAAACAAGAAACCCTTTTAAGCGAACGGTTTGGTAGTGGTCTTTCGCCTGTTTAATGGCGTCTTTCAAATTTACGCGTAACTGAGACAGCCTATCAACTGTAAACGATGAAGGGCGTAGCTGATGCTTTTTTCGAGCCTTTTTAACCCTGCGCCCTATACGAACAACCTCCCGCGTCATCCAGGGGTTAGAAGAACGTTTCACGTAGCGTTTTGTCGGAACGAAGTTGTTTATGCACAGATTAACTAGATTTTTGAAGCGGTTCCACAAAGTGTTGACAGAGGCGTTACTTTGATACTCAGAAACAAAATTCGAAAAGGAACTGTCCAGGGCATCTAACATTTCGGTATCGTTGGCGCGTGCAAACACAGGAACGAGCTTTTTTTCGTGTTTTTCTTTCGAGACAGGATTAAGTTTCATTGTCAGGCACACTGTTTTATGGTCAGATATTCCATCAAAAATGCTGACAATTGGATGGCGAGAGAGAGTTTTTGAATTCGCGAGGAACAAATCTAAAGTTTATGAATATCCGCTCTGAACTCGTGTAGGCAGCTTGACTAACTATGACAGATCGTGAAGCAGAACGATATCGACAAGATGTTTGGCCGTTGGTAAAAGTGCCTCGGGAAAGTCATCTGAGCAGTTCACATCTGGGACATTAAAGTCGCCGGCTAACAAAAGGTAACCCGAATGATTCCTATGCCCACACAAGAACTCGTTCAGGCTTTCAAAGAAATTGCTGCCAGCGGTTGGAGGGCGATAAAAGGCTCCGATGATTAAACTCGAATTGTGCAAATTGGCCTTCAAGATAACACATTCAATTCCTGCTATATCAGGCAATCGAGACAGAGTTAGTGACTCATCGAAAATTATTGCAACACCACCTCCTCTGGAATCTCGGTCTTTTCTGTAAATGCCGTAACCAGTAGGTATAATCTCGAAATCGGCAATGCCCTGATGTAACCATGTCTCGGTGATAACTGTGAAGTGTGGTTTGTATGCAATAATGAGACTTTCAAGGTCGGCCCTTTTGTTAACTATGCTTCTAGCATTTACATTAAGGCAACAGAATGTTGCATTTTGTAACAGTCCCATTGAAACACATCATTGCCAATTTTAATTCTGTTGTAGACGAGTTTTACTTTGCCACCCTCTCTTCTAATGTCAGCAGTGCTATCCCAGAGTTTCTTTCTAATTGACCTAGTGGTAGCAGAAAAGTCTTCCGAGATGGATATGTTCTTTCCCTTTAGCTTGAAGCTGTTTCTCAACACGTTTACTTTTTCTCGGTAGTCGATTAGCTTCAATATTATTGGTCGTGGTTTGTTCAACCTTTTCCGGCCAAAGCTATGTATTCGCTGAACTGAAGAAACCTGAACACTGAGCGTGTTCATAAATAAGTCAGAAACCACATTATCTGTCAGGGATGCCGTTGTTTCTTCTGTGCACTCAGGGATGCCAAAAAGAATAAGATTATTCCTGCGGCTTCTGTCTTCCATATCCACTAATCTTCTCTCCACATCTTGTATAGCTTTCTCTAGAAAACAAACCTTCACCCCCACTTCCTTCACTATTGCCACAGATGCCTCGACCTCCTTTAGTTTAGCTTCAATGTTGTCGAATCTTTGATGAATGCTCTTTTGACCATCAATAAGCTGTTTTAGCAACTTTTCCGTAGTGGGGCCTGGGTTGGGTTCGATGTCACCACACAAATTAGCAGTGAAATGACATTTTTTTGCACATACAAACAAAGGCACAAAACACTCTGGGGGCACGTCAGCTGGGCTAGGCAACGATTACTCGTTTTAGTCGCAGAACAAGTGTTACTGACCTGCGTAAAAAGCAGCAGCGGGTTTAGCATGATCCGGATGGGAGGCCAGCTGACGTGCCCACTGAAGTGATCCCTTAGCGGCGAGCTTCTTATAAAGGCAGGTGCCGAAGAACATGATGGCGGTGTCATCCACATGAGCCGGTATCCGGGCGTATCAGGTGCGCAAGCGCTGTCGATGGCGGCGCGAAGAAACGGCCATGAAGAATCCTTGTCAACAGCGGTTACTCCCGTTGTCTTTAGGAGCAAAATCTGCGTAAAAAGCAGCAGCGGGTTTAGCATGATCCGGATGGGAGGCCAGCTGACGTGCCCACTGAAGTGATCCCTTAGCGGCGAGCTTCTTATAAAGGCAGGTGCCGAAGAACATGATGGCGGTGTCATCCACATGAGCCGGTATCCGGGCGTATCAGGTGCGCAAGCGCTGTCGATGGCGGCGCGAAGAAACGGCCATGAATCCTTGTCAACAGCGGTTACTCCCGTTGTCTTTAGGAGCAAAATCTGCGTAAAAAGCCGCAGCGGGTTTAGCATGATCCGGATGGGAGGCCAGCTGACGTGCCCACTGAAGTGATCCCTTAGCGGCGAGCTTCTTATAAAGACAGGTGCCGAAGAACATGATGGCGGTGTCATCCACATGAGCCGGTATCCGGGCGTATCAGGTGCGCAAGCGCTGTCGATGGCGGCGCGAAGAAACGGCCATGAAGAATCCTTGTCAACAGCGGTTACTCCCGTTGTCTTTAGGAGCAAAATCTGCGTAAAAAGCAGCAGCGGGTTTAGCATGATCCGGATGGGAGGCCAGCTGACGTGCCCACTGAAGTGATCCCTTAGCGGCGAGCTTCTTATAAAGGCAGGTGCCGAAGAACATGATGGCGGTGTCATCCACATGAGCCGGTATCCGGGCGTATCAGGTGCGCAAGCGCTGTCGATGGCGGCGCGAAGAAACGGCCATGAAGAATCCTTGTCAACAGCGGTTACTCCCGTTGTCTTTAGGAGCAAAATCTGCGTAAAAAGCCGCAGCGGGTTTAGCATGATCCGGATGGGAGGCCAGCTGACGTGCCCACTGAAGTGATCCCTTAGCGGCGAGCTTCTTATAAAGGCAGGTGCCGAAGAACATGATGGCGGTGTCATCCACATGAGCCGGTATCCGGGCGTATGAGGTGCGCAAGCGCTGTCGATGGCGGCGCGAAGAAACGGCGATGAATCCTTGTCAACAGCGGTTACTCCCGTTGTCTTTAGGAGCAAAATCTGCGTAAAAAGCCGCAGCGGGTTTAGCATGATCCGGATGGGAGGCCAGCTGACGTGCCCACTGAAGTGATCCCTTAGCGGCGAGCTTCTTATAAAGACAGGTGCCGAAGAACATGATGGCGGTGTCATCCACATGAGCCGGTATCCGGGCGTATCAGGTGCGCAAGCGCTGTCGATGGCGGCGCGAAGAAACGGCCATGAAGAATCCTTGTCAACAGCGGTTACGCCCGTTGTCTTTAGGAGCAAAATCTGCGTAAAAAGCAGCAGCGGGTTTAGCATGATCCGGATGGGAGGCCAGCTGACGTGCCCACTGAAGTGATCCCTTAGCGGCGAGCTTCTTATAAAGGCAGGTGCCGAAGAACATGATGGCGGTGTCATCCACATGAGCCGGTATCCGGGCGTATGAGGTGCGCAAGCGCTGTCGATGGCGGCGTGAAGAAACGGCCATGAAGAATCCTTGTCAACAGCGGTTACTCCCGTTGTCTTTAGGAGCAAAATCTGCGTAAAAAGCCGCAGCGGGTTTAGCATGATCCGGATGGGAGGCCAGCTGACGTGCCCACTGAAGTGATCCCTTAGCGGCGAGCTTCTTATAAAGGCAGGTGCCGAAGAACATGATGGCGGTGTCATCCACATGAGCCGGTATCCGGGCGTATCAGGTGCGCAAGCGCTGTCGATGGCGGCGCGAAGAAACGGCCATGAAGAATCCTTGTCAACAGCGGTTACTCCCGTTGTCTTTAGGAGCAAAATCTGCGTAAAAAGCAGCAGCGGGTTTAGCATGATCCGGATGGGAGGCCAGCTGACGTGCCCACTGAAGTGATCCCTTAGCAGCGAGCTTCTTATAAAGGCAGGTGCCGAAGAACATGATGGCGGTGTCATCCACATGAGCCGGTATCCGGGCGTATGAGGTGCGCAAGCGCTGTCGATGGCGGCGCGAAGAAACGGCCATGAAGAATCCTTGTCAACAGCGGTTACTCCCGTTGTCTTTAGGAGCAAAATCTGCGTAAAAAGCCGCAGCGGGTTTAGCATGATCCGGATGGGAGGCCAGCTGACGTGCCCACTGAAGTGATCCCTTAGCGGCGAGCTTCTTATAAAGACAGGTGCCGAAAACATGAAGGCGGTGTCATCCACATGAGCCGATATCCGGGTGTATCAGGTGCGCAAGCGCTGTCGATGGCGGCGCGAAGAAAGGGCCATGAAGAATCCTTGTCAACAGCGGTTACTCCCGTTGTTTTTAGGAGCAAAATTCTGCGTAAAAAGCAGCAGCGGGTTTAGCATGATCCGGATGGGAGGCCAGCTGACGTGCCCACATATGAAATCGCCGTGCTGTAAAATTGTCAAGAGACATCAATGCGGCGGTAGGGGTGCTAGACACAAACCTCACTTTTGAGGACTTCATGTGTGCCCTAGACTGAGAGGAGTGTTATTAAAAATTAGTAACTGACATCAGATACCGCTGATAATGTGAAAGGTTTGGAAAACGAAAGACGATGCTAAAGAGTATGAACCGACTGGCTGGTTATATAACATGCCAAATGTTATATAACCAGGTTACGTGTGCTTTTTTTATTAAACAACGAACGTTCTAGCAAACAACGTGCGGGATGCACAGGTGGAACAATTGCCAGCTAAGCATGCCATGCTAACCCCGACCGCTGCAACATAACTACTGCCATCACCACCAGCAGCGGTATAGAAAGCAGATCACATGCTGAATAAAAGTGACTTAAAGCGCAGTTTTTCAACGACAATACACACTTATCTGGACATATGCAGTCTTACGACCATGTTTCTACAATTAAACCGATCTTTTCTCTCTTGCAAAAACGAAACTCGTTATTGTCTCTGTGCATGGCACGAATGCATGAAGCAAGGAATTAAATTAGAAGCTTGGAGTATTTGTTTTTAAGAATATATGACAGCATAACACCTGAGAAATCCTATGGCACGTAATGGCCATGAGTTCGTTAATTGCAATTGGCATTGCACGATGTTGCATTGCATTGTAGCTGAGCGAAGAAGCAATTATTGAAGTTCGAATAATACTTACGTGTGCCCCATTTCGTGTGCCATAATACGAATTCCAACGTAACTATAGGCTTTGTCTTCGCCTAGCTGCTGACGCCTCTCGGTGCAAGCAGATGCGACAAAGGCGAAGCCTTAAACGTAAAGAAAACACGATATTGTGATTTTTGAATGTTCAAAAGAAAATAATGAAAACTGGTTACGTCAGATACGCAGGTACTGCATAATTTTTATTGCGATAGCAATTATATGGACACTCCAAAGCGGATTTCTGCCGTCGGCGTCGCCGTCGCCATGAGGTTCCGTATGACGTCAACGGCGATGAAATCGTCGCCGCGCTCCGGACGCTGTATGTGCGAGTGAAAGGGCGCCAGGGACGCGGGATTTTACGGGGAGCGAACGCACGTCGGAGAGCAAACGCACGTTCTGCGCCGTGCTCTCCAAGTTTTCGCGTCGCATTGTAGACATTGACGATGACGAAGACTGCACCCTGGCAGCCTAGATGCCAAAACTCTGGTCCTGCCTACTGGCTCTGGGGCAGCTCCACTCACTCTTAACGCCCAACCTAACCATGGCGGGAACCCCTAAAGTTAGGCGTTCTGCCCCCTCCAAATCGGCGTCCCCCATCATCATAACCCAGTGGAACTGTCGGGGCCTCCGCTCTCGCACCAAGAGAGCGGACCTCCGACTTTTCCTCTCAACCTTCGAGCATCTGCCCGCGGTGGTTGCCCTCCAAGAGCCAGGGAAGGGCGCCACCCTTACGAACTATTCGACGTTCCAGCAGGACCCCTCGTCTTGTCTATGCGTTCATCGAAATTACACAGCTAACAAGGTAGATCTTGACCTCCAAACCGACTATTCCTACGTAATGGTGACTCTCCTCCCGCTCCGCAAACAGGACCCATCCATTCACATCCTCAATGTATACTGCTCTCCGAAACTCCAAAACGTCTCATTCGCGGACCTCTTCAGTCGTGCGCTGAGAGTTGCGGGCCGGGACCCCCTCCTGATTGTGGGCGACTTCAACGCCCCCAGTCGGGTCTGGGGGTACCGCCGTGAAGAGAAGCGTGGCCGCAAATTGGCGGAGCTTACGTCCACGCTGGGCCTCACTCTTCACACTGACCCTGTCCACCCAACTCGGATTGGCAACTCCGTGACCAGGGACACCTGTCCGGATTTGACCTTCACACGCAACATTCAGTTCGCCGACTGGGTCAATACTGAGGAAACCCTCGGTAGCGACCATTGTATCATCAACACAACCATTCGCACACGCCCCACGGCACGACCCTTCAAACAAGCCCACATCCCAGATTGGACGAAATTCAGACAAAATTGGCAGGACACTGTTCCCATACACACGCACGGCTACCAGGCCTGGTCCCAGCAATTGGTTTCTAGCTTGCGTTCTACGGAAACACACATCAAACTCTCAGAGGCGGTCTCGGATGTGAATAACCACCTCCTCCACCTTTGGGAAGCCCGGCACAGCCTCGTCCGCCGATGGCGCCATCAGAAACACAATAGGCAACTAAAATCTCGCATAGCAGAGCTTACCCAGAAGGCGGCAGAGTATGCGGCCCAGCTCGCCGACTCGAACTGGGTTAGCCGCTGCAATACGGCTGCGCGACAAATGTCCAGCCGAAACACATGGCGTCTCTTTCGCGCCCTCATTGACCCCACACAAACCCGCACTGAAACGCAGAAACACTTGCAGCGCGCCATCCACGGCTTTGCTGGTAACACAACTCAGCTAGCACACAAGCTCAGGGACCAATACCTGTGCACTACCCAGGATACCCGAGGGACGGCATACTCATATGCAGGCTCTGAGAATGCCGAGCTGGATCAACCTTTCCAGCTTTATGACCTGAAGGCAGCCCTGGCCAAAATGAAACGTGGCACTGCACCCGGACGGGACAAAATTACAGTCAAGCTCCTGGCAAACCTACCAGACTCGACTTACAATTCACTGTTGGCATACTTCAATTCTATCTGGCTGGGAGAAGTGCCCATCCCTATCGATTGGAAGACAGCACTTGTCACCTTTATTCCTAAACCTGGCAAAGCCGTAAATCCGGACAACCTCCGCCCCATATCTCTCACCTCTTGTGTGGGCAAGTTAATGGAGACGATGGTGCGGGACCGGTTGTCTACTTTCATGGAAGACCATAACACATTTGCGGACACCATGTTCGGGTTTCGCCCCCACAGATCCGCACAGGATGTCCTCCTCCAACTTAATCGGGAAGTCCTAGACCCCATCGAATGCCCCCATAACGACAAGGTGGTTCTGGCCTTGGACCTTAAGGGAGCATTCGACAACGTCACTCATGAAATTATCCTAATTCATCTCTCTCAAACCAACTGCGGGCGTAACGCTTTTCAGTACGTCTTACAATTTCTAACACAGAGACACGCATACTTGCACATACAGGACACCGAACATGGCCCATACACTCTAGGGTCCAGAGGTACACCACAGGGCGCTGTCCTCTCCCCCCTATTGTTCAATCTGGCCATGAAGAACTTGCCTGCCCAGCTGGAGACTGTCCCGGGGGTGCAACACGCACTCTACGCGGACGACATCACCATCTGGGCCACGCAAGGCTCTTTGGGAGACATGCAGGCCAACCTGCAGCAAGCGGCGACCATAGTGGACCGATATGCTCACGCTTGTGGCCTCCAATGTTCCCCCCAAAAGTCTGAATTCGTGCATCTCCGCCCCTCGCCCAAATGCACGTCCAAAATTGCTCTCTCTCTAGAGTATGGTCGAATCCCTGAACAACACGAAATTAGAGTCCTCGGACTTTTCATCAACCAACACCGCCGGTCCGACACAACACTAGGGAAGCTGCGGAAGGTGGGGGACCAGGTGGGCCGTATGGTCCGCCCGGTTTCCAACAAGCGCGGGGGTCTCAGATGCAAAGATGCCTTGCGGCTGGCTAATGCATTTGTGACTAGTAGAATTTTGTATTCGACTCCATACCTCCATCTCCGCAAGCATGAGGAGGACGCCCTTGAGGTCATCCTCCGAAAGATGATTAAGCGGGCCCTTGATCTCCCGGTCAGCACCTCTAACCAGCGCCTTCTTGGCCTGGGGATGGTGAATACGTATCGGGAGCTCAAGGAAGCTCATCTTACCAACCAACTCACACGTCTTTCTCAGACACTGTCGGGTCGCCGCCTCCTAGCCCGACTACACCTCCAACCTCTCAGACAGATGGAAGAGCGCGTACGTACGCCACAAGAATGGCGCTATGCCCTGCACGTGCGCCCTCTTCCCCGGAACATGGCATGCACACACCATGATGGCAGACGCCTGGCTCGGGCGGAGGCCCTGGCGCGCCATTATGATTCCAAACCCGGCGTTTTCTACGTGGATGCCACCGGCCCTCACCATGGGGGATGGTTTACGGCCGCGGTGGTCCACGAAGGCAAAACAGTTAACGGCCTTAACTTTCGCGCTAGAGACATAACATATGCGGAGGAAGTCGCCATCGCGTTGGCTGCATCCGATTCTCGCTCTCAAACCATCATTACCGACTCGCGAGGGGCCTGTCGGAACTACGAACAGGGTCAGATACCATTCCTGGCCTATCGCGTCCTTCAATCTAGCTGCCGAACCGGGGACCCCGACCCCCGATACGTCGTTTGGGCTCCTGCTCACATGGGACTAGAGGGAAATGAGGCAGCGGATGCTGCCGCCCGCGCGCTTTCTCACCGGGCTCCTTATTTCTCTGACCCCGCCGATCAGGACTCCACCCCAAACCCAATCTACTCGTATACAGAAATTACAGCTTATTATCAATCCGGCCACAATCTCTACCCCCGCCCGTGTAGAGGCCTCAAAAAGGAGGAGGAGCGTCTCCTGCTCCGTCTCTTCACGAACACTATGCTGTGCCCGGCGGCTCTTAAACATTTCGATCCGGCCTTTACTGGAGCTTGCCCGCACTGTGCGGAGAAGTCTTCGGACCTCTACCACATGGTGTGGGCTTGCCCATCCAACCCTGCCTTTTCCCCTTACCCAACCCTACCCGGGAGGACTGGGAGGCTGCCCTGCTTGGCTGCTCAGACCTACGGGCCCAAAAGGCCCTGGTTAAGCGCGCCCAGGCGGCGGCTACTGCCACTGGGGTCCCGTACTAGGGACTCCACCTAGTGTTTGTAAGGGGCGGCCTCTTCAGGGTCGTCCCGAGCATACCTCCTCGTACGTTTTGTCGTACAAATAAAAGTTTTTCACCACCACCACCACCACCCTGAAGGGCTGCAGAATTAAGTGTCTCTTTCTTCCTTTACAATCACCATATATAGAGAGCAAAAGCGACTACTTCCATCGCGACAAAGGCCGTGGGGGCACGGGAGGGAGGTAGGGAGGCAACGTTTAGCTGCGGCACCAAGTGCGTATTTATATAAAAAAAAATCACAGCATATCCACGGGGTGAATGATGATGAGTGGGCGAAGCTCCGGAGGGAATCATCGGATCTCCCGCTTAAGGGGACGCTAGCACAAACGCGTTAGAAACGTGCAGTACTCTCTAGTAAGGGGGAGCGGCCACAGCGTCTTACGCAGCCATTTACACATGCCGGAACGTGCACCGCGTTTGCCGACGCCATCACATGACTGCTGAGAGAGTATACCCCCCGTATTCATAAACGCTCCTCGACTTGAACTTGACTTGCCACCGCCTTGGGCAGCGCGTTCGAAACGCGTTGAAGGTAAGGCGGAGAGGCCACAGCGTCTTACACCAGCTTCTTACACGGGCCGTAACGCGCTAGCACAAACGCGTTAGAAACGCGCTAGAAACGCGGCCTTTCGTTAATGTTGGGTATTTATTGCCATGTGGTGCATGTGTCTATGTGCGCTTCGTGGCGTAGTGGGCTAACGCCGCGCGCTCGGAAGCGAGGGGTCCCTGGTTCAATTCCGCGCTACGGACGCAATTTCGGAATTTCTTTTCTCATTTTTCTCAGACTGGTTACACACTACTACTGCTACGACGGGGACGGAACGGCTGCCGCTATAAGGAGCTTCGCTCCTAAAACGTTGCGAGGCGAGAAGGTGGGTAAGATTTCCGACGCTTCTCGACGAGTGTCCCAATCTGATCTGATGATGATGATAAGTGGTTCTTGAGGGAAAGGGAAAGGTTGGCGCTATCTTCTGCTCTGATCTCGTCGAAAACCTCCGAGCCGCCCCCAGAGGCACCGGCAACAGTCACCAACGCCGTGCACCAACGCCGCGCAGCCAACGCCGTGCGCGTTCGGTGCGAACGCGGTCAAAACGCCAACGGCGTCGACAACAGTTCTGCGCGTTGCTGGTGCTGCTGCATGTCCAAGTTTATACAGCTGATAAAACTACTATCCTTGCTCCGTATAGCTCTCTACTAATTTGCTATCGCAATTGATGCTTCGCATTTCGGGCGAAACTGCGACAATGTTTTTATGAAAACAGGAATTTTAGAATGTAAAACGCGAAACTAGATTTTACGGATGTTTTCTTCAGCCGTCCCATGTAAACATGCACGGTAAAGTTCATTATTTAGCTTATTTATGTAATTATATTAATTTGTAAATCAATTGCTTTGGATTTCTTGCAATGCATGGAGACCTTGGCAGATAATTCATTTGTAGTGACCTAATTCGAGTAAATTTCCAGCTCATTTTACAGCGAAGCTCTATATGGCTCGTTTCCTGCAGATCGGTGTCCGTAGACCAAGAACGTGGGCCTAAGCCGAAAATAGTGCAGTACCGGGCCGACCCGCGGCGGAGGATCCGCCAGCTTGCAAAATTAAGTTTAACATCATGGGTTTAAATACAACCCGTATGAGACATTAGGCTGATAAGAACAGATACAACACTGACCTGCGTTAGCCACGTCTACGTTCGCACCATACGCGTGTAAGCCATCCCGCGTATTCAAACTAGTGCCTACCAATCTGAGTGTATTCTGTCTCCTGACGTAATGCTCTACGTAGGCTCATTTCCTCAGTTCTGCTCTGACTGTTAAATGGGTAGGCCGCGTGTTGTATGGTTTCAAGAACAAAAGCGTGCCTACCAATAACGACGGCGTGAACAGAAAAATTGAAGGCGACTTTGTAAATTCCAAAGTGGGCTCGGTGAAAGCCTACGCCCATTCGACTGACTACCGCCGTATGCGCATTCGCTCATTCTTCTTCTGGCGTTTTGGTGTCGGGGGAATACACATTCTTGGGGCCCTTCTCCGAACCTCCTGCCGTGGAATCATCACCGGGCCGCTTGGGAGCCATCCGACTAACTCGACTGCTGCAACGAGATGTCTGACGAAGGAGTGTTGCCGCGTGTGCCGCTGTGCCGTCACGTGATTGGTGAGAGAGTGTGAGGGAGAGAGGCCACAGCTGGCACCGTTCCAGGGCACTCACGGACCGACGTTCGGACGCCGCGAGTACGAGCCATTAAAGGCTTTCGCCTTAAACGGGAATGGGCGCGGCGGCGGCGGAAGGCGACCACGGACGATGAGCGGGCCGCCGACGCCAAGCGTAACCGTCCATGTGGCCCCGATCCCGCAAACTTGAAACATTTCACCGGAGCAACGGTCAATCACCACATACCCAGCTTTGCTGATCGTCCACCTTCACAGAGTGGAATGGCAATGAATTTTGTTTTTTAGTGTTTGAAGTAAAGAAAAGAAAAACAGACCGGCTGTATTGCGGTGCTATAATGCGTAAATCTGGGTCCAATTTAAATGCGGGAACCTTCGCCCTATTTTCTGGTAAAAGCTACCAATGAAACCTGAAATATAAATGCACATGTCGCGCTGACAAAAATTCTCACGTCGCAGTTTTCATACTCAACCCAGTAAAACTGGCTTTTTTGAAAACCGTTTAAAGAAATGTGTTAGTAACTCACTACTGCAGTAATACAACGAACCATTATGGCGAAGTGAAAGTACGGAAAAGGGAATAGCGCTACGTTTGTGTTGCTTGTGCCTGACACTGCGTTCGTCCAACTCTTGTGATGTTCCCTGTAGCGATGACCAAACAAAAAATCCAACTATCTAGGCCGCTCAACTGACATTTACTAGCTAATTCCGGCGATAAGTGATTTTCAGTACTTTCTATCTTGGCCCCCTCTGCATGTCACAACCCTATCGACGCTGACGCCACGCCAACAGCAGAAGCAGCACAGCTGTAAACCTGCACAACATGTGAAACATGTTCTCTTTTGTGTGCTTTGCTAGAAACACTTGACACATAGAGTTGCTGCCAAGGAGAGTGGAGTGACCCGACGAGCATCACAGGGTGGAGAGGGGGGGGGGGAGAGTGGTCCTTGGTAGATGCTGCTCCTAAGTGGTGGAGACTAAAGAATGATTCACTTTCTTTTAATTATTATGGTAATGACGTTCAATAATTGTAAAATATTCATCTGGAAGTAATAGTGAAGTTCATGTTCCTGACTGGGCGGAGCATATGGGAGCGAGCCCAGTCAGGATCATGAACTTCCCTATTTCTTCCAGGTGTATATTTTACAATAATTTAACGTTTTTTTTAAGTTATAACTAAAAGAAAGTGAATCATTCTTTAGTCTGCACCCCTTGGTGCCGCATCTACCAAAGACTCTGGGCGGAGCATACGGTAGCGGGCCCAGGTGGCACATACTCCAAATATCACCTCTAAATTAACGTTTTTTTAACAAAATATGAGCCATGAGATATTAAAAATAAAGAACTCACCTTGAAGTACGCTCTCTTGCTTCGAGCCTTCTACGGCAATCATATCTCTCCTGAAAAACATTTTTACAGTCTCTCAGTATATCTTTTCACAAACGTAACGCATCCTGAACTCAGTAGCGTTTTAGAGGCTTGTGCTGATCTGCTCTCAATGATTACACGCTCATACAGTAATTAACGCCATGAAAATTAGTGTCCCATCAGAAAGTTTGGTTAAGTGGCCTTTGCCTTCTCTGGTCGCAAAAAATATATGCTTTTAGTAGCTTAGTTAACATTAGATTAAACACTGGAGCCTACTCTTGTTCTTTTATTCCTAGACTAGAAAGTAAAACACTCAAGCAGTACAAATGCAAGTTGTTTTGGTCGCTGTGAGAGCCCATTTAAAATATGAAAGCAGTAGGCCGTATTCAAGCTCTTAGACTGGGAAGGATTAGGAGTGAGGATCGATGGCGAATATCTCAGCAACCTTCGGTTTGCAGATGACATTGTCCTATTGAGCAACAATGGAGAGGAATTACAACAAATGATTGAGGACCTTCATCGAGAAAGTGCAAGAATTGGGTTGAAGATGAATATGCAGAAGACAAGATAATGTTCAATAGCCTGGCAAGGGAACACGAATTCAGGATCGCCCGTCAGCCTCTAGAATCTGTAAAGGAATATGTTTATCTAGGTCAATTACTCACAGGGGACCCTGATCATGAGAAAGAAATTTACAGAAGAATAAAATTGGGTTGGAGTGCATACGGCAGGCATTGCCAAATCCTGACTGGGAGCTTACCACTGTCGTTGAAAAGAAAAGTGTACAATCATTGCATTCTACCGGTGCTAACATACGGGGCAGAAACTTGGAGGTTAACAAAGAAGCTCGAGAACAAGTTAAGGACCGCACAAAGAGCAATGGAACGAAAGTAAGGCCGTGCTGCAAGTGCATAAGTAATGAGGTTGCATATTTGCAGCCATTTGGGTTTACCTGATACTTTCTCACTTCGTTGAAGGTAGTCACAGAGTGGCACTACCTTGGCTTATTTTATATCGCGCATTCATGACATTGCAACCTAAGGAATTGGCGTTTGTCTACATGGAATGCACTATATCTCATAATTGTTCAAGCGCACATATTTGTCTTGCTGTTCTAGGGTTCCTGTCTTCAAAATCACGTCTCCTAATATGTCGTAGCATTAGAGCGGCTAAATCTTTTCTCACCCTGTTGCGAAGTAGACCAGGTCGTATAAACCGTAGCTTCCGTTGTTTTCTTTCACGAAGTCCACAATTGAGTAGAGTGATTTCAGAGCAGTCTATTCCAGCACCTATATAATGATAGTACTTGTGCTCTCGCCTGTACTGTAACAAACAACGCATGCCAAATAATTTTCCTCTGTAGCACCACATCGAATTCTTTGATATTGTAAAGTATTTTACATTTCAGATAAAGCAACCCCGTCATTCAGAAATAGAGTTGTGAGTAAACGCAAAGAACCTTAAGACCGAGAGGTTTTTTATATATACTACGCTCAAAAAAATTGCCACGTAGAACACTGACCCACAGAGCAATAGAAAAATACGAGTGCTAAATTTGAACAATGTTCTATTTTAAGAAACGCGTCGTTAAAAACGGAAGGGCGCAAACACAACAAAGAAATCATACTGACACGAAGGAACCTGCCGTCTTTGCTTATTGGCTTTGTTTTTCGGGTGCTAGGCACGAGGTCCCGGATTCTATGCCCAGCCACGGCATCTACGTGTCACTAGAGAGTTTCAGATTAGGGGACGCCAGCCGCACCCAAGTGTTGGGGGACGCAAATTACATTGTGGGCCGTTTGCGCTCTTTGTGCTCGCTTTGTCTTCTTTTGTACGCCCGGCGGTTCGCATGCCGAATTAACGCTAGCGTCCCCTAACCTAAAACTCTCTAACGACTGCAAAATGCAAAAGGACACATCTCACAGTAACTGTCGACGCTAATGCAATTAACATTGAATCAATATAGCGACAAAAACCGTATTGCCACCGTCGAAACGAGTTTGTATGAGGTGGGTACTGGAGCGGGACTTCTCTTTCGCGCTTCTTCAAGAACACGTGGTGCCATCTAGCGCCACCGCCGTGAAGCTCGCACGTGGCCTCCGAAATGCATGGCGCGTCGGTGCCTGCGAACGCTGAGAAACGCGTCGTGCGGCAACCAGGCTCCTGTCTCGCACTTCTTTAATTTAGACAGGCTCCGACATCAGGTGGCTCTGACGAGGAGTCCAGGCGTGGCCTCGGAGACGAGAACCGCCGGTGCCTGCCAACTCTGAGAAATGTTCCCTAGCTTGGCGCACATTCAGTAGCACATACTCAGAGATCTAAGTTGGCGAGATGTTCATTCAAGAGCGGCACATATCCGGTGTAGTTGTGGCGCAACCTGTTAATGCGTAGGGTTGTGGTTCTTTAGGCACCTACGCGTCACGCGCAGGATTTTGTCGCGCCGGCGATAGATGGCGCAACGTCTTCAGATGGAAGCATATGATACAGGAGCCCGGCAGCATACGTGCCTCATTGATTTAGCCTTTTGGCAGTGGTAATGTGTTATTTCGCTACACTGCTTTAATGCCAATTGCATTGACCTCCGCATTCAGCGTGAGACAGGTTCTTCCGGATTTAATTTGTGTTTGGATATATATGCAATGGCCAGATAGAAAGATAAAGTGGAATTAGTCTGGTAACTGCTACCAGAAGCGACTCAATGCTTGCCTACTCTTCAAGAAGGAGTGAATTGAAAAACAGAAATAAGAATGGAAGAGGTGAGAAGTAACAAGACATCCGATCTGAAAGATTACATTAAAACAACGATAAGATATTGAGCAGAGTACGTAGAAACAGGAAAGACAAGCTACTCATGCCGCGCTAATATTAACGCATAATTAAAACAGAAGGCGAGGGTGCAGTATCTCCTCGCAAAGAAACAATGAGTACGCTGCAAACTGGTAAACAAGTGAGTCACATCCAAGTGAGCCTGGTTGTGGTAAAATGCGCACCAATTTTAATACATGCTTTCATCAAGGCTACTACAAGGCCGAAACATCAGTAGCAAAAGAAAGTAGCAATAGGTGACACACATTCGCACAAGGCAGCGTTCGCTGAGCATACTCTCGCAATCAAACACTTCAGCGGCTCGATAAGTATATTTGCGATATTTCATTTCCTGCCGAGGTCTCGAAAAAGTTATAAAATATTGCCACGCGCTTTCAAACGCGGGCTGACGACGTTTATTGAGAGCAGCTGGGCTCTGGAGAAAACGGCGGCGAGAGAGAACTATCGAGCGGGGCGGTTAGCACGCGCACTTCTTTCTTCTTGCGCCTCTGCGCTTGCCCTATTCCCACTACTACCGGTGACATTTCCCCCCTTCCTCAGAAAGAGCATCGGCTCGATGCTCAAGAAGTGGTGTGGGAAAGGGAAAAAAACAACAAAAAAACAAGAACAAAACACGCACAATGAAGATGCTCGCGCACAGAACACAGTGAGAGCTACAGCAGCGTAGCTAGAAACAATTCTCTACCTCTCTAGAAACAGAGAGGCAAGTGCATTAGGTGCAAATGGCAGCGTAAAAATCACGAACGCGCAACGTAGGGCTTCATGCGTACGACGTGAACTACGTCAGGGCTAGGTGGTTGTCGACGCCGTGTTTGCGCCGCACTGTCTGGAACGACTTCATAGTTCACGTCACTAATGCGGCGCAGCACTTTGTATGGGCCAAAATACCGGCTGAGAAACTTTTCGCAAAGGCCACGGTTGCGAGCAGGGGTCCACACCAACATTTGGTCTCCGGGACTGTAGCGAACTTGCCGGTGACGGATGTTATAGCGCCGTGCACCTGCGTGCTGCTGCTCACCGATGTGCAGCCGCGCGAGCTGGCGAGCCTCCTCAGCGCGCTGAGCAAATTGTTCGGCGTCAGTAGTTAGGTGCTCGGCGTCGTGGCACGGAAGCATAGCGTCCAGCGTCGTCTGTACTTTCGCGGCCGTAAACAAGGCGAAATTGTGTGAAGCGCGTTGTGTCTTGTACGGCGGTATTATACGCGAAGGTCACATAAGGCAGGATACGATCCCATGTTTTGTGCTTGACATCGATGTACATAGAGATCATGTCTGTGATGGTCTTGTTTCATCGCTCCTTAGGGCCGTTGGACTGCGGATGGCAAACGGTCGTCTTTCGATGCCTGGTGCGGCTTAGTTGAAAAAATTTCGTCCATGAGCTGTGCCGTGAACGCCGTTTCTCTATCTGTGATAGCAGTGGCTGGGGCACCATGGCGCAACACAATGTGACACATGAAGAACTGCGCACGGCATAGCGGCATAGCGAGTTAAATGGCCAGTGGCGACAATCACCCACTTGTTGCCGTCGGTTGACAGAGGAAAAGGCCCAAGAATGTCCAAGTCGACTTGGTCGAATGGCTTATGAGGTGGTTCGATGGGTTGCAATAACCCGGCGGGCTTCAGGGGTGGTGACTTTCGTCGCTGACATTCCCGGCAGCCTTTAACATGCTGTTTGACGCTTGCCGAAAGCCCGGGCCAGTAATACATCTCGCGCACTCTATCAAGCGTTCGTGAGGAGCCGAGGTGGCCAGATGTAGGCTCGTCGTGGCAAGCGAAAAGAGTATCGTCCCGCAAGTCTTTGGGAACTACTAGGAGGTAGGCTGGGTCATTCGTGCGGGCGTTCTTCTTGTACAGCACATTGTCTCGTAGACAGAAGGACGTCAAGACGCGACGTAGATGGCGTGGCATGGTTGTTTGACGGCCCTCTAAGTGGTCGATGAGAGGTCGAATTTCAGCGTCGTCACGCTGCCATTTGACCAACTCCGACGTAGTAAGGGCGCCCAGGAAGCCGTCGTCGTCCTCTGACTGTCGACTGACAGATTCGGTGGAAGCACGCGACGTGTCGGCGTCTTCGTGCTTGCGGCCAGACTTATAAACTATGGTGACGTCGAATTCCTGTAGCCGCAAGCTCCACCGTGCCAGCCGTCCTGAAGGATTGCGTATGTTCGCCAACCAACATAGAGCATGGTGGTCTGTCACCACTTGGAAGGGACGGCCGTAAAGATAAGGGCGAAACTTCGTCATCGCCCAGACGACCGCGAGACACTCTTTTTCTGTAGTAGAGTAGTTCGCCTCAGGCACGGGACAGCGAGCGGCTAGCATAAGCTATTACTCGTTCAATGCCATCTTGACGTTGGACGAGTACTGCGCCAAGGCCGATGTTGCTGGCATCAGTATACACCTCGGTATCAGCCTCTTCGTCGGAATGTGCCAGGACGGGTGCTGACTGCATGCGTTGGCGTAGTTCAGCGAAGGCCGCCTGTTGCTCATTCGTCCAGGCAAATGGCGTGTCTTCCCTGGTAAGGCGAGTCAGGGGTTCTGCAATCTGAGAGGAGTTGTCGATGAAGCGGCGATAATACGCACACAAGCCCAGGAAGCGTCGGACGGCCTTCTTGTCGGCAGGAGGAGGAAAAGCTGCTACAGCGGCAAGCTTGTCGGGATCGGGTCGAACTCCTTCGGCGCTGACGACGTGTCCGAGAAACTTGAGCTCTTCACAACCGAAGTGGCACTTCGCTAGTTTAAGCGTGAGGTCAGCTGATCGGAGCGCTTCTAGCACATGCCGCAGGCGATGAAGATGTTGCTCAAATGTTTCAGAAAAGACAACTACGTCGTCAAGATACACAAGGCAAGTCTGCCACTTCAATCCAGCGAGGACATTATCCATGATTCGCTGGAAAGTTGCTGGCGCTGAACACAAACCGAAAGAGAGCACTCGAAATTCGTAAAGGCCGTTGGGAGTCACAAAGGCAGTTTTCTCGCGGTCTCGTTCGTCTACCTCGATCTGCCAGTATCCACTTTTCAAATCGAATGAAGAAAAGTACTGGGCACGCCGCAGTCTATCTAACGAGTCGTCGATACGTGGCAGTGGGTACACGTCCTTTTTAGTTACGTTGTTGAGCTTCCGGTAGTCGACGTAAAAGCGTAGCTTTCCGTCTTTCTTTTTGACAAGAACGACCGAAGACGACCATGAACTGTTGGAAGGTTCGATCACGCCGTCTTCAAGTATCTCTTCTACTTGCGTACGAATCGCTGCGCGTTCCTTTGCCGACACGCGGTAGGGCTGCTGGTGTATCGGGCGTGCGTCGTCGCATGTGATGATCCTGTGCCTTGTAACCGAAGTCTGGCGTACCTTAGACGAGGTTGCGAAGCATGCCCTGAATTCAAGCAAGAGCTCGTGCAGTGCTGCCTGTTGGTCGTTCGATAACTCGGAATTAATGTCGACGTTGCCCAGTGACTTGTCAGCCATCCTCACTGGTTCAAGGACAAAACATTCAGCAAACGTGTTCTATTTCTTCGGCAAACGCTATCGAAGTACCGCGGAAGAGGTGTCGATGCTCGTGACTAAAGTTGGTGACTAGCAACTTAGATCGGCCATCACGATGCTGTAGCACACACCTTGGCCGCACAAACACCTTGCGTCAGTAGATGCGCTAAGTTACTTTCTGCGACCACTCCACCTTCGCACATTCCACCGCACATCACTTCCACTAGAACACTGGCTCGTGGAGGAAGCGTAACACTTTCGGCGGAAACATGTAGCGCGTCGTGACGTCGTTTGTCGTCGTTTGTGTCGATTGCTTGGTCGACTGAGAAGGTGACTACACCTCCCCGTAAGTCAATAACAGCGCCGTATTTCTGCAGGAAGTCAACTCCGAGAATGACGTCGCGGGAGCATTCACGTAGGACAAGGCAACTCGCCACGAATGTCGATCCTCTAATTCGAACTCCTGTCGTGCAGGATCCCAGTGGAGTAACGACGTGACCAGCAGCCGTACGAATCTGCGAGCCATGCCAAGGGATAATTACTTTCTTCAGAAACGTCGCCATCTTCCCGTTTAATATAGAATAGTCCGCTCCGGTATCCACTTGAGCGCTAATCGCGTAACCGTCGATCACCACCGGTATGTCGAGCGAAAGCCGGTCATTCCGTTCAGCTGCAGTTGATGTCGGACCGGTACCCTTCGTTACTCGTGTCGATCGGAGGTCTTTAGCGCGTCGACTGTCAGTGGCCTCACCCCCAAAGGTCGTTGTAGTTAGTTTTCCCGGCGGGGACTTGGCGACCATCCGCTCGAATACCGCTGGGGCGATGGTGAAAATCGCCTTGGCGACGGCGAGCGTGACTGCCGCCTGGTAGGCGGTGCCGCGGTGGCATGCGTTGCTGAGCCAGATAATCCTCGATGTCCCGAGGTTGTTGGCCCAGTAGGGGTGGCGGCGAGTAGGCGGAAAAGCCCCGCAACCCGAGGCGTTGGTATGAGCACTGGCGGTACAAATGATCTGCCTCACCACAGTGGAAACACAGAGGACGGCGATCCGGAGTGCGCCAAACGTCTGACTTCCGAAGAGACATGCGTCGATCGTCGGCGTAATGCGCCGGTTGCTCTTGCGGAAGCACAACCAGAGAAACGGCATGGGGAAACGGTGGAGGCATGCGTCGTTCCTCGATGTACGGCACCGGTTGGGCTGGTGGGAGTGCAACCGGATGAGCGGCCTGAACAAACAGGGGCGGGGACGAAGCAGGCTGTCGCAAGACTTCTGCGTAGGTCGCACGGTGGTGTACGAAACGTGCAGGCGCGGTTTTAGAAAAAGAAACTGTGGACCGGAGCGCTTGGTGCACTTCATCTCTTATAACACTCGCAATGAAGCTCACCGTGGCTTGTGGGGTGCCGTAAACCTTCAGTATCTCTTCGCGCACAACGGTGCGGATGAGGTCTCGAAGGTTCTCAATGTGGCTTCCGATGGACGTCGACATGCCGTAGTCGCGTTCACTTGCCGCTCGTAAAAGTTAGAGTGCTGCTGAAGCATCTTCTCCATACTGACAGCCTCAGATAGAACTTCGGCGACAGTCTTCGGAAGATTGCGCACCAGACCAGCGAAGAGCTGCTCCTTCGCCCCTCGCATCAGGTGATGCAGCTTCTTGTCCTCGGTCATTCCAGGGTCTCCTCGTCTGAAGAGACGCGTCATATCTTCGACGAACGCGGTAACGCTTTCGTTGGGAAGCTGGACGCGGACCTGAACTGCTCGTTCGGCTCGTTCGTGGCGATCAGGACTGGCGTAGGTGTCGAGTAGATGACGGCGGAACTCGCGCCACGACGTCAGTTGCTCCTCACGGTTTTGAAATCATGTACGCGCGCCGTCCTCCAAGCAAAAGTAGACATTTCTACGTTTAGTTGCGTCGTCCCATTCATTCTATTCGGCGACGCGCTGGAAGTCGGTCATCCAGTCTTCGACGTCTTCGAACACGTCGCCATGGAACAACTTCGGCACCAGTGGATTCTGAAGTGCATACCGACTCGTCATTGCGCGTTCCATACCGGTTGGGGTAGTCTGAAGCGCTGCGGTGTCTTCAGGAGGCAGTCCCCGGAACCTGCGGCTGGTCCGATGGACGGGAGTATAGACTAACACAGGGCTGGAGCTTCTGCTCCCAGGAGGAGTCTGCGGCTTGAGTGAGAAATACCCCGCACCTCCACCACTTTGCAACGCACCTTCAAAAGGTGCTGACGAAGTTTATTGAGAGCAGCTGCCTCTGGAGAAAACGGCGGCGGTTAGCACGAGCACTTCTTTCTTCTTGCGCCTCTGCGCTTGCCCTATTCCCACTACTATCGGTGACAATATATATTATTAGTCCATTTGGTGGGCTGGGTAACACCAGGATAATTATCAACTTGTTATAACTCGGACTAGGTTCTATGCTTGTATAAAGGGTCGAAGAAAAAAAGATATCTGCATTTCGTTCTAGTGCACTCGATTCTCATATGAGTACTGCGGAATCCAGAAAGAAGAGTGCTGAAACACTTACGTCGGTGATTTCAACGCCGCGATAAACGGGCACGATTTTAGGGTTTGACACTGTCCTATAACGGAGGTTTACCTGAAAAAGAAGAAAAGGAAAGGACGCTTAAAATAGGCAATAAATTTCGTCAGATTGCGGAAGCCTACTCACTACTTTGAGTTCGACCATCAAGTAGAACAGCATGTCTTGTTCGTCTTTGAATTCTCTATAGAACTCTGAGTCACACACAATAAATACTTCGGGGTACACAGTGTCGATGCTGTAAGCAGCTGAAAATAAAATCAGAAGACTTGACTGACTCCAGGGTTTTAGAAGTGATTAAGGAGTTTAGCCAATAGGGCCACCCACCATCAATCGGTCCACAAATAGGTCCAATTACTAAGGGCACCTACTGGCCAGGCGTAATAGAGATTACAAAAAGAGCTCTAAATGACGCTAAAGCTGCACAAAGGCTTTTGGCCTTTTGGGCACGCAATGCCGACGTAGGTTAATAGTTTTTAAACACGCTTGTTACTGCGACATCAGCTGACTCTCGCAGCTCACACCGTAAACTGCTCATGAGCTATTTCTTTCGATTATGTATTGATTGATTCTTTTCAGTTTGTCACAAATCAAATATGTGCGTTACTTTTTTTAATTGTATATACTTCCATACTTTCGCGCAACTATATAGGCAGTTGTAGCATACATTTAGATGTATTAGATGCGCAGATGCTACCAGTCATTGACTCTATGTGGGGCGCGATACCCCGCCCGAGTTACCAACCGCTAAATCTTCGACAGAGTGCTTAGGCTCGGGCGTCCAGCTCTCCATACCTTACTGACGAAGAGGCATTAGGTACTGTCCAGCGCAATTCTAATGGCGCTGCAGGACAAAATTGAGCTCAGTTTTTCGCCTTGTACTGAAACTACAACTCAGGACGAGGAGATGACGAAGGCTGTCGGAGTAACGGAAAAGGCGAACACAACACGCTGACTGCCGAGCTGCTAGCTGCCATCGCTGCAACACGCTATAGTTGACCGCAGAGTTTGACAGCACACGTTTACTTACTCGCATCGAACTTCAACGAGCGGGCGGAGATCTTGTTTAGCCCTTCCTCTGGAAGTTTACCTGCGGTGCGAGGAACATGCTGATTAATTAAGTCGAGACGTTGTCACTTTGTCAAATAGCAATGCACATAGTGAAAACGTTATAGCTGCTAAAGTAGGACGCATAGCCTGCGTGTTTTCAACGAACAATACTATCCCAGCCCGACCACTGAGCTTTACTTCGCAAGAAAAAAAATAAGAAAAGAAGAACAGTGAAAAGCAAGAAAAGGAACTATAAACTACATGTTAATTTATTCGACCAAGGGGCGCTATACTGCAAAGCTACTCCCAAGGTGTTTCTATTCCATTTCTGCCATGAGCCCACCATGAATGGTTAAAAATGTTTGGAACGCGCCCACTTCGCGTGTCGGTCAGGTGACGTCCCGACGTGTACATACAAATTATGCAAGATTAGGCCGATTATGGCCGATTACGGCTTTTTTTTGTCATTAGCCCGCTGTCATATATTTTTAGGGTGGGGGGGGGGGGGCACCTACTGGCCAGGCGTAATAGCTGCATCTACTTCGCCGCCTGTCTAACTAGCTGTCATGCGATGTCTCAAAACCGCGAATGCTAAGCATGTCAAAATGGGGTGTATGCACTAAACTTGCATTATAATTAAACAAATGAATTGTGGCGCGAGGAAAAAAGAAGGCAAACCAAGGGGAGACAGGATAGGGTGCCCTATCCTGTCTCCCCTTGGTTTGCCTTCTTTTTTCCTCGCGCCACAATTTATTTGTTTAGCTATGCACCAACTCGCCCAACGCACTACCTTGCTACTGCATTATAATGCCGAATAAAACAAACATTTTGGGAATAGCCGAAAATGTCCCGTTCTGATTGGAATAACAGATGGCTGCCGACCAATTGCTCCGGCGCACTGTCTAGGTGGTGGGGCCGGTAAGAATGAATTTTGTTGCGTATAATAAATCAAAAAATTACTTGGCAAATAAAAAACTCCGACCAGTTCCACTCTGCGATAACTGTAGGAACAGCGGAGCTGTTCTTTGCGTTTTCACGGAGTGGAACACTGGTCGTAGCTTTAAGATTGCGTTGTACCTCATTCGTTATCGGGCCGTTCCGTTTGCGTTGCTTGGTCTTGCTCACCATTGCAGTTTGTGTTGCCGGGTGTTGCGTGGGCTCCTGACGCTATTGTCGCCAGCTTACACCTCGTGACCACGGCTTTGTGATCGCTGTGGTATACAGCAAGTGGCGCACCTACCGCCTGCAGGTCAGTCACGTTCGCGAAGACCAAGTCAACGCAGGTGCCCCTAATTGTAGTTGGCTGCTTTCCGCACGCATTGCTAAAACATGTTAATCCAACCTTCGCACGCCATGTACTGTACAATCCAGTTCTCCCGTAAAATTTTGATGTTGAAGTTCCCGACCACTACAACGGGAACTCTTCCGTAGCATCAAGACGTTAGCAGTGACGGCCCTGACGACGGACTTCGGGGATGGCTTTGCGAGCGCGGAGCCGTTCCCGCGCAAGCTCTCGCTGGCGCTCACGTCGGGCGTCTTATACCCCACCGAGCCTCTCTCACAGACCTACTTTCGCAAACGCTCATCGGCTGCCTGACTCACTCGCCCCCTTTTCGGTGTGGGGCAGTTGTCTGTCTCATTCTGGCCCCTCTCGGCGCGGCGCAGCTGCCTGCCTCGCTCTGGCTCCCAGATGACATGACCAGCGTGACGCCAAGCAGCACGACGGCACAGGGTCGACCAAGAACAGCTTCGGTGTTGAAATGTTCTCGAATACTTTCGGCTTGCCGGTCCCTACGTGGGACTAGCCGGGTGGCGCGGGGTGTCCCCTGCGTCTTCTCTGGACCTCAATAAAGTTATTTCACTCACTCACTCACTCTTTTGGCACGTATGCGACATGGCTCTACCAACTCTTATTTGCTGGTTACCTGTCTTAGCGGCATTTTCATCTCCCCCTTTGATGCCACCAGAATTTTCGACCATGCAACGCAAACTAAGCAAGGAGAAACGGACCAGTACGTCTCAGACGCCGTCACGACTCTCCTCACGACGTTATTTAATTTTGTTACGATAACTCAATCCCACAGAAATCTTCTCTACTTATTCGGGCTTCTCGCCTCTTGTACGCCACTTAGATAAGAAAACGCTTACGTTGGTGGTTACGTTAATTTTACGTCAGGAAATTGGAATATAATACAAATTGAATTGTTTTACGTCACACGGCCAAAGCTTTCGACTTGACATGGCGTGTTAGTCTGCCTTTGAAGCGTATAGGCCTCTGAATCGCATGCACTGTGCTACACGTAAACTGCCGAGTTTGCTTGAGCTCCTGCTGTTACTGCAATGGTTGCGCTCTCTATAGCCATTCATGTCATTTGAATTTTTTTCGAAATATTTAAATATTTATATTTGCATCTCGTTTGAAGCTGATGTGGGGTTTTTGATGTAAATGTCTACCCGACTCTCTTCCATTCCTCCAGATGATGCGGCACTTACAGGTAACAACGTTCTTACAATATTTGTAGCAACAAATGTAAACAAATGTAACGAACAAAGTACATTGTCACAGAATACGCGTGAATAAATTACAATACATCCACGACAATTCATCAGAATTATGATGCCGTTACCACCCATGTTTGTTCCGAGCTGCGCATGCTGAGTAAGCGACGGGGAGAAAATTAGGTCGGCTAGCCCGTGTTAGCTCTGCATACCCCTAACCTAATCGCACGTTAGCCTATTCCCAAAACTTATACGCAGCTGGATCAGAGAGTCGCAGCATCGGGATATTTTTATGTTACAGCGTTTGGGCAAGCCTAGCCCAAGTTGTCTGCAGTGTCCGTGTAATGCTACACAACGGAACCTATTTGAGTTGTTACAAGCATCTCTAGCAAAGGCGCACTGCAAACACGTTTAAAAAAGTGCTGTTAGCATAAAATACTTCGCTGAATAACATAATATTCGTCATACACACCATAAACGTGATCGGAGTCGGTGTCGTGAATTGTTTCTAAGATGTGAGGATGGCGACCATCTTCCGAACGCTCCATGCCCATGGCAGGCATTATTTTCAAGTTAGGGCCGACGACGCCTTTCTGAAACAGTTAGATTGTGTAAGCAATCACTAATCTAGTAGATCCGTGCCAAGTTCAAATTAATATAGAGTGTTTCTGACCTACACTATAATGTTTGCAGCTATCCTTCAAAGCAGTAAGAATTTCATTCACGGCGCGTTAGCAAACTCCCCAGTACCTGCAGGATACGGTATGTTTTCTGCCTTCGATAAGATGTAGCACGTCCCTACTTGTCAAACTTGTTGTGACAGTTACAAATTTATAACCATGACAATCCCGTGAAATATGGTCCCCGTCCCAAGCACAACAATGTATTCGTGCTCAGACGAAGTATTGCTTTATTCGTCGTTAGTGAAACTAATGACAGTGCGTTTGTTTTACAGCGGGATACATAAGTGTGATGAGATGGGGGTATGCCCCTGTATGATGATAAAGGGTAATTAAAGGTATCATGATATAGACAATCACGACACGAATTAGATTATTAGATTAGATTGTTAGTAATAAAGGACTGGCCGATAACTTCTCACGGCGTAAGTTTTCGGAATATCCGATTGATCACGCAGCACGCAGTTGACTTCCATAACAATGTTACAAACCCCATTAGACCATCATATATGCAAACGGATGAAGTGTAGAACCAGTGGCATTGGCCGTGCTCAACCGGACACCTGAACTAGAGGTATGAGGCCCTTAAAATCGTTGAACGTCGATCACTGATCCTTTGTGCTTCCTTGCTTTTGCTAACATGTGATAGTTTCACACATGTGTACTTGATGAAACGGAAATAATGAGTGTTCAGGTCTCATTTAAAGACCATACAAGGTATAGACAACAAGCACCGAATATAGATGAGATATAGTGCTGGCTGTTTATCCGCGGTGTGGGGCTTTATCCTCGGGCACCAACGGCAAAACACATAAATAATTACCAATACATACTATTAATTAGTCCTTCAGATTGCTTGGGACCAAATATGTATATAAATTTGAAAGACTGTGGCAGGTTCATCCACCTACCGAATTGAATAGGGCGCATATTTATAAATTACCTCGGCTACCCATAGTTTAACTATTGCTGACAGAACACACTCCCTTCCAAGACATCTGCGCTTTTACACAGCAGCCTGCTGATTAAGACTGCGACTGCCAGCTCTGACCAAAATACATGCAGTATTGTTTTCAGCTTTTTAAACTAAATATTCGACAATAATTTTCTTTGTAAAAGGGTACCTATTTTGTAATGAAGCATTCAGTTCACTAGTGCAATAAAAAACATACTTGTTTCAAAACTATTTTTATACTTCTGTCTTCAGAAAGAACTGCTCTAGAAGCACGTCATCAGCAGTGTGCCAACATGTGTCGCTGCTGTCTCATCTGCTGTCTCACTGCATGTCTCATGGCCAGGGAGTAGATACGGAGTGGCCTTTCACTTTCCTGTTACTTCAATAACTGAGATAAATATGATATGTGGACAAAAAAATCCACCAATTTTAGTCTGGATAACAAAATAAGCCACCCCGAAGTGTGTGTTATCTAGCCTAAGCCTGTAATTATGTCAGCCACGGAGATTCTCGTCCACATCTCACAAAATCGGTAAAGTGCTTTTCCTGTGATTAGTTTTGAAATAAATGTATCACAAAGTGGGTTTTTTTTTAAAGGAAAGATGAAGTTCCTTATCTGGTGCTACCTCTTCAACCACTAGTACGAAAGAATAAAGCCATTTCAGCTTGGTTTAAAGTCCGTAATGTTCGGGAAGGTATAGAGAACGGCTCTTATAGTAAATGAATGACGTAAAGAACACTTGTTCTCAGCCGCAACACTGTCACTATTATGAACGAATCAAGCGCAGGGTTCATCAACAATTTTCTATAGATTAAACACGAAGACTGATGAAGAAAGCTAAAGGCTAAAATCGTTGAATCAACTTAGAAAGGCGTTATCAACTTAGAAAGTTATCAAGCGTTGTATTGTTCCGAGGTCCTGCCATCAGCTTTACGCATTATTCAGTATTATGAAAACGCTACCCATTCTCCTGCCCAATGATAATTGTTAAAATTTATGTTCAGATTCTCACCAATTGCAAAGTACCGTCTTCTTCAGTAAGAATGACTGCCGCAAAGTGTTTTTCATCGTCGTACAAGTTTTGCTCGAGGGCTTCGATGTTAAACTGGAAATCGGAACCAAAATGATTTTTGTATGCAACATGAATTATAAAGATGTGCGACTTATCTAAAGCTATGACGGCATGTACACCGTAAATTAAACGAATGAATGTAAGGTATGTTAAAATCAGTATTGTCTAAGATAGTTTGTTCATGGTTGCAGTAGTTTACCTCTTAAATTGCCACACGGGTATAAAGGAGCCAACAATACACATTGGTCTCGCTTGTACTATTTTTATTTAGTCAAGAAATTAAGACTATTCTACAGTAATGATAAAATATATGTCGTGAGATTTCTAACTCTAATACGTTTCGGATAAATGCACACACAATAGGCTTTTCACTGTACACTATTTAAACCACGCATTTGCAAAAGAGCTGCGGTGTAAACACTTCTTTTCAAAAATGTAAAAGCCATCAAGTGGATCTCATTATCATCCTTACCATCCAATGTTTACATGCAGTCCAGGATGAAAGCCCTCCTAGTACTGTGCATCTGCCCCTTTCTAGCTTCAGTCTACACCGGTGTCATGATAAAAACTAACTAATGAAGGTTTCAATGTAACTTAATGTTGTTACATTACTTAGTTTTTATCTCGTTATGCATTGATAATTCACTCTGTAGATGATAAATATCAGCCCCGCACTTACTATGCATTTATGCGTAATGCAAATTGATTAAAAAAAGAGAGAAAAAGGCAGTACTTACATAAGTGTGTTGTGGAACCCCTTGCCGATATGTCCTCAAAAAGAACTCCGGGTGAAGGACAGCGCTTGGCTTAAGGTTGAGTGTGATATCGTCGTTGATTCTTACAACTCTAGTGTCTTCATCATCACGCGCATCGAATAGCTCAGGGTACACAATAGCTTGAAATTTCGGTACTAGAAAAAAATATAAAACCAGAGGTAAGCCGAAATTAATTATTTCTGAGGCTGCACCTATTTGAGTTCTTGTTATGTCGGTATCAGGCGTCAATTACAGCAGTTAGTAGAAGTGTGTTACATTTCTACAATTTACGGTGTACATGTCACGTTAGCATAAAGCGTATCTTTATTAAAACGCAAGCGTTTAATTCATCGGCGTTGCCGCGTGCCATTTCACTTTGGAACGATCTTCCTGACGATATCACCTCCATTGCAGATAGCCGAGCGTTCCATAGCCGTCTGCATGAACATTTCATGCCTGCGTTCTAACTGTTAAATACTTGTTGAATACGATATTTACTTGCTTCGGACACATTATCGCCTGTTTTTTTTTTCCTTCTTGAAATTAATTTTATGTTAAGCATTGTATAACTTGTTTTATTCGATCTGTATACTCAATTGAGAACGAGCATTGCGATTCTAATAAGCAATTTTATTACACACTTTAGCTCATGTTCCTATGTTTCTTTTTGATGCGTGTTATGATGCCTTGTAACTCCACGGTCACTTTGCTATTTACCGCACATATCTATATCATTTTTTCTGTATTTGTCACCATATATGTTACGTTATAGTTAACCATGTAACGCCCCCCTTACACTATGCTCCGATGAGGAGCCTGTAAGGTACTGTGAATAAATAAATAAAATTCTGTTTCGCAAGCACTGCAATTTTGAAGCTACCTTTACTTCACTGAACTCAAAACACCTGTGATGCAGCGACTTGCTCATCAATAGGTGTTGAGCAAGTTGAGCAACACTAATGTCGGTTAACGTGATACTTCCATAAAACCTTAAGCAATAACTGCAGGAAACCGGGAGCTCAACAGTTTTCAATCTGCATTTTGTGCCTTGTTAGTTTTTTTGTTTGTTTTTTCGTATTGTCGGAGTGTGCAGTAATACATAGCGCAAGTTACATGCATTACAAGGAGAGAGAGAAGCTCTTTATTGAATGCTAAAGAGGTCCGCCTGGCAGCACGCGTAGCAGGCTACACCAGACGGGTATGAAAAATGAACACATATGCAATATTACTCACATATAGCACTGTGGCACCGTAGGAACAGGCACACGAGCTGCAGCACCCTAACGAGGTATATAGTCGTCATGTCGCTCAATCCGCCTGCCCACACTCGCTAAAATTCAATGACCAGCGTGAACCTCCGAGTTTGGCCGAAAAATCTCTAAAACGAGTGACCATCCAATGTCCGAGCAAAACTTCGAACTGTTTGCGCATACAGCACAGCGGGCATTCTTTAGCGACTCCTTAACTGTCACTAAAACTTGGGAAAGTTTCTTGTCCTTCTTATGTAACCAGGTAAAGGTCGTAAATACGTGACGATGTAGGAGCGACTTTTTCTTAAGACAGGCGGGCGCGGTCACTCGTGGACATTATAAAATCAAGCAGTGCAATAGATTATTCTGACTTTTCTAAGCGGAAGAATAAAATTTCTTCTTGAGGCTCTTTAATATGACCTATTCGCGTCGCTTTGTCAGCTTATCAGCATTAAACCGATCTGAACTATGCTATTGCAAATGCCACATCTACCATAAATGACTTTGTGAGGGATAATTGATATCCTTAGGGGTTGCTGAACACGTAGCTTCAGAGAGAACTGCCACAGACCTTTCTCTGAGCTTTGGCTATATAACACAATTTTCTACGTAAGCGCCATTCTTAAGTTCGAAAATAAATCCTGCTTTGCTTGCCAAATGCCACTGCGAGAAAGAATCTACTCAGAAGCCATGTTGATAAAGACAACTGGGTAAATAAAAATGAGCTGATCAGTTTAACCACTGTAACGTTCTTATTCATACTTCTACTTCGCTTCTCAATTTCGCGACCATTGGCGGCGACCGCTTTTTTCGTCGTCAACCTGCGTGCAAGAAATGCCCTCTACGAGTGCACACTAAATGTTCCAATTAAAACAACGTTTACGTCACTGTGCGCTGTAGTGCTTCACAAAGCAATCGATTACATGGTCTTGAATATATATTGCATTATTTACATGCAGCCTTTCTCGCTTTTGCTGCCGAAATAATGCTGCATCTACTGTGTCTCTGGATACCAATCCCTCCAGGCGCGGGCCGGACATGTGCGTAAATAGCATGACTGCATGGCTACTGCAGTGCCGTCACTAACAGCAATGAAGCAAATGCATCTTAAGCATTCGCATATTTGCTAGCGCCATAAAAGGAACATATCAAATTTCTGCAAACTTCCTCGGTTGTGAATAATATAGGCCAAAATTGTTTTATTCCTACGCTACTCTGATGTCTCCAATTGATAATAAGACGCGTGACAAAACATTCGGAAAGTTTGTCTCTATGCCGCAGAAGGTGGAAGCATATCGCATATTTGTCATATTCGGATTCGCTAGCAGATGCATGTAAGCATATCGCTAGCGCCCTCCCTCGGGAACGGCTCTTCATGTGCGCTACTGGGCCTAAAGAAACTTGGGACCAACGTAGCAGTTGCGCAATTGTTGGCTGGTCGGTGAAGGGACAAGATGTGCCAATGCTCGTGGGAGTTCGCCTGTGTTACGTAGTGTTCGCATGTGTGGCATAGTCAGTCTGTGTGGCCATGTAACCGTTTTATTGTTCCATTAAATCACCCTCTTCTACAACGATTTGAGCGTGAATCACCGAAGGCGAGACAACATAATTCAGAAGTGGGATTTCATCCAGTGTTCCCGTCACCACCGAAGCCTCGTTGCTAACCCTAATGGAACGCTCGACGGAAAAAGTCAACCACAATGGCGTAGGAGACCCGGACGCTGACCAAGGTGACGCGATCTCGGCTCGCGACCTCCTCCAAGCCCTACAAGAAAAAGACAGGCTTTTTTGGAACGACTGACTCTTGGCGCTGCGACACAAGTTATACCGGACCTGAGTCAAAACACTAGCAGCTTTGGCGACTCCGAGGATGCTCCTGCGGCACGTGAGTGGATCGAAAATATACGAAGAACGTCGACACTTCACGCATGGCCCGCTGCGCATACGCTGGAGACAGCAAAATCTCGTTTGGTTGGTATCGGGCACGAAGTTCTAGAATCACGTCGTGGGAGGAGTTCGAGGGACGCTTTCGTCGCACTTTCGTGAGTCAAACACGAGTAGCGAAACGATGGCGGAGGATGCAAGAGTGCGTCCAACAGCTAAGCGAAAGCACGACTGCTTGTTTCCACTCTAAGGTGCGGCTTTGGCGTGAAGCGAACCTTGACTTTAACGATACGCCAAAGGAAGTTCTCACGGGTCTGAGATCTCTCACGCTCTGCACCATGCTCTTGAGAAGGACACATTGCGACGACGACGATTTGCTTCATGACATCCTCGTGTTTGGGCGCATCGAACGAGACCAACGGAAAGCAAACATGCAAGTTCGCGATGTCACCGCAGAGAGTGACAAGCGGTCAAAGGAAGGGGAGCGCGCTCACGAAGACAATGCAGCAAAGGATACGCCCAAAGCTGCGACTTCTTCTGAACCGGGCGTAGGTGAGAAAGAACCGACACAGGCAACGGAGAAAAGCTTGTTGAAAGAAAAAGAAGCGGATCATAATGTCCCAAAGGAGGCTGACGTAGGACCAGAGGAACTCAACGTTCAAGAGCCAGAGAAGACAAGCGCAATTAAAGCAAACGAAGATACTGCGGCCCCGAAACTATCAGACGTTGTTGCAGAACCAGGAAACAAAGAAAACGAAAGTGAATCTGCAGGAGAGCCGTCGAAGGAGCCACCCCGTGACTCTGAAATGTCCGGCACTCCAGAATCGGCTACTCAAGAAGCAGCCCCCGCCGCAGTTGAACAGCCTGAAAGAGTTACAGAAGTAACCAAAGACAAAGCGGTAGCGTCCGAGGAAGGAATCGTAAAGGCAGACGAAGCTACAGCAGTCAAGGAAGACGTAGCCCAGCTGGAGCCCATAAGCAAAACCACACCAGAAAGGCCGGAAGACAAAGTAATAGAGGCTGCAGACGAAAACAAGAAGTCTTTGGAGGCTTCCAAAGAAAGTGTGAAGCCGGCGGCTGAAACAATGTCCGAGGAAAAGACTGACAAAGCCACCGACAAAACAGCACCTTCCGAACCTACACCAAGGACGCCTGCGGAAGCTGTGAAAAATAAAACCGGTTTTTCCTAGTCGCCGTCCAAGCGCGGGAGGGGCAAGGGTCCACCCAAGACTTTTGACCCAGAAAAGAATGACACAGCTGAAGAGTATCAAGAGGAAGGAGAAACATCACTAAGGCAACGTCCGCAACGTATACGCACTTTTCCGGCAAGACTACGAGACTTTGTGTTGCGATTTTTTTTTTCTGTTTTCTCTGTATGCAAAAGAATTCCATTGTGCCAAGTTCTTGTGTAGTGTGAAACCTCCTTTTTTGTTTTTCTCGGGTTGTGGCTTTCGACAATGTGAATCCAGTCAAGACGGCCGGAAGAAATGACATTATGAACTACCGAATTACTGGGTGCTGTGGTGAACTTTAAGCGTATGTTCTTGGACAAAGTGCTTGCTTGCGTATTCGTTAACTTTCTGCATTAAGCTTGTAGTATTATGTTTCTCTTTTGCTGTTTGTATTTTATGAAATGTGAATTGTAGGATAACCGAGCATTTGTACAATTTTTAAGAAAAACATTATGTAAGGGTCACCTTAACGAGGACGTTAAGCTCAATTCAGGACGGCCGAATGTAAGCATATCGCTAGTGCCCTCCCTCTGGAAGCGCTCTTCATGTGCGCTACTGGGCCTAACGAAACTTGGCACACACGTAGCAGTTGTGCAGTTGTCGGCTGGTCGGTGAAGAAAGAAGACGTGCCAATGCTCGGTTGAGTTCGCCTGTGTGCCATAGTCAGCCTGTGTGCCCGTGTAACGTTTTATTCTTCCATTAAACCACCCTCTTCTACAACGATTTGAGCGTGAATCACCAAAGGCAAGACAACATGCAGTTTGCAGCACTGCGATATATTTCTTGGCACTTACTTACACATTTATAAATAACTGTTGCGTCTGTGTAGGTGTGATGACGCTGCTGAATACCGCGGTAAGGACGAAGGATGAGGTAGACAGTCCCACAGGAAGGGCTTTAGAGGAGACAGCTTCAAAGGAGACAACGCATACAGACACTGTATCAGTTCCAAGAATGTCATCTGGGATTGGGCTTGTAGCTGCGAGAAGCGCAGAATGACTGAGAAATTGAACTATGCGAAAACAAAAGGCTGTCTTCAGTAAGGAAGCTGGCAGAACAGAAAAGAAAGATTATCAACGATTGATTACATTGGACACAAAGGTAGCAATTCGCAGTAAGCTTGAGGATAGCTTTGTATCTTCGACAGTGAGCGGCCAAGTGGCGTACCAGGGCAAAAAGTCGGTATCTAACTTGTGCACGACATGTTGCTGGCAACAAATAGTAGCGGAAGCAGTAAAACACGCTTAACCTTGCACTCGGCGGCGCAAGGCTTCAAACAGCGAAGCTGGGCGATCGTAGCCCAGAATTTTCCGGAAGTGCGCGCGTTCTTTTCATCCTATTACTCATAATGATGGTAATTTGTTTTCGCGCGTCTCAGACTTAAGGACGTCACTGCTCGTTGCTTATCGCAGCTTGCAACACCGACACCGCGTTACAATGCCGACACCGCGTTCCACCGCGTTGCAATGCCGACAACGCGTTCCAGCAGACCCGCTCCGTGAATGCGTCTCTCTCTCTCTCGGACTTACGGCCGTCACTGCGCATTGCATAGCGCAGCTTGCAACACCGACACCGCGTTCCACCACGTTGCAGTGCCGACAACGCGTTCCAGCAAACCCGCTCCGTGAATGCGTTTCTCTCTCTCGGAATTATGGCCGTCACTCCGCGTTCCACCGCGTTGTAATGCCGACAACGCGTTCCAGCAGACCCGCTCCGTAAAGGCGTCTCTCTCTCACTCTCATTTTCTTTATCTCTCTCTCGAGCATAGCGCGCAAAACCTCTTCTTCACCTCGCAGAATACTGGCACGAGCGCGTGCGAACGCGCCAGCTGTGGACGAAGACGACGATGCTCGAACGCAATCATACGGTTCGCATAAATGAATGTACTGCAAGCGTTAATGTATAGCCTACTGGTTACGAGGCTCGCCTTGCGACCGTGGGTACGCGGGCTCGAATCCCGTCTCGGCAAGAAAGTTTACTTTCATTTATTGCTTTCTTCATTACTGATGATGATAGTTTCTTCATACGAACCACACATTACAGCTGGTTTAAACAGCTTCGCTGTTTAAAAAACCCGCATCCCCAAATAAAGTTGTGTAAGCACGTGGATATCAAAGCGAACTGCATGTGATGGAGCACAGCACCAGTACCTACATGCGCGCACAGTGCACAGCATTCAAAATCCACTAGTGTGCCCTGGAGCTGCCACTAGCATCGATCCCTGCAAAGAGGCTGTTACTTTTTTAGAACGCGAACCCAGATACTTAAGGACACCGCACAAGCGTGCACCAGTTTCTCGTAAAATAGGTTCAAAATCAATGCTTGAGGACTTGATTGAAAGGCACGCTTGGAGGTGTTTCAGCCGTGTCGATGAATGTGCATTTTATTGCGATAGCAATTATATGGACACTCCAAAGCAGCTTTCTGCCGTCGGCGTCGCCGTCGCCGTTGCCGTGAGGTTCCGTATGACGTCAATGGAAATGAAATCGTCGCCACGCGCCGCCCAACGCTGTATGTGCGAGTGAAAGGGCGCGAGGGACGCGCGCTTTCACGGGGAGTGAACCCACGGCGGAGAACAAACGCGCGTTCTGCGCCGTGCGTTAAGGGCTGCAGGAAGTAGGCGTCTCTTTCCTCCTTTACAATCACCATATATGTAGAGCAAACGCGCCTTCTTCGGACGCACGAAAGGCCGTGGGGGGGAGGGGGAGGGAAGAGAAGCGACGTTTATATAGCTGCAGCACCAAGTGCCTATTTATATCAGAGGCTCCGGCAACAGTCACCAACGTCACACGCATTTTGTGCGAACGCGGGAAAAACGCCGACGGCGTCGACAACAGTTGTGCGTGTTGCCGGTGCTGCTGCATGTCCAAGTTTATACAGCTGATAAAGCTACTATCATTACTCCGTATAGCTCTCTACAAATTTGCTATCGCAATTGATGCTTCGCCTTAGAGGTGAAACTGCGACAACTTTTTTCTCGGAAAGCTGAATTGCAAAGGCTTCCGGACGACGTTCAAATGTATGTGAGACAGACGGAAGTGGTGATGTAGAGCGGCGTCTGGTGGAAGGATAACTACTTGCGGTATCGGTCGATGAGCGCGGAAATGTGGAACGGTGTGAAAGAGACGTGCAACAATGGTTGGGTGAGAGGCCCCACCGGAAAACTCGCCCGCTTTCAGACGTTTCGTTACCGTACGTCTTGTCTGGCTGGCGCCCGCTAGATACACGTTCTATATCGCCGCGATAGCCACAATATTAAAAAGAATGAGGTGGACGCAAAGGTGGTTAGCAAAGGGAGCTTAGTGCTCTGGTCCGATGGGCAGACAGTCTCAGGTGGCATTGAGTGCACTTTGACCTCAGGAGTTCCAGCAATCCCGATCAAGGCTAAGGAACAGGAGGGGACCCATGCGCAGATCAGGCCATAGACGCCAGCTCCTCCTTGACAGTGGCGTGCAAGAATGTACTAGAAGGCTCAGTAGACCAGAGAAAAGAGTCCTCCCGATCATGACACGCAGCTCGGTCCCCGTTGTACAGTAGTTTTCGCACAAGTAAAACTGCAAGCGTACGCACTGAAATTTGTCTAGGAGCGGATACGTCGAGACTGAAGTCAGCGATTGTTGCGACGAGCGCAAGTGCAATGAAGCCAGGCCTTTACGAATGCCTCCATCAGTCTCAGTAATTGAAGAACTGACGCGGTGACTGAGTTCATTAACATGCTCAATGTGTGATATGTCAGACTGGCCGAAGTGTTATTTCTGAGCACCTACGGTTTCCTTCTCAAGGGCGGAATGAACCACCGGCGTGTCACAATTTTCCCGAAGCTGCTCCTGTTCGTCTAAGCAAGTAAAGTGATCTTATGGTTTAGAAACAAGGCCTTCATCCTGCTCATCAGATGAAAAGGGACTTGGTAGAGCTTCAACAGATCGTCCCATCGGTTAGCAGATTTTGGTTGGCCGTAATCGTCCAGCCAATCTTCTACATCTACATAGCGTAGATGAGCGAAGACAGAGGGATCACGCTGTTAGCCCCTTATGTTAGGGAAATGAGCACCTGGCGGTGTCAGCAGGCTGAGAGTAAAACCCCCAAGATAACCTCCAGCACTTGAGAAGCAGCAGGTAAACAACCTTTCATGAGCCGAAGAAACCCCAACTAGACCCAGCGCAGCCCATGATAATGACATACGGGCGACGAATTGAAAATGAAAACGTAAGATGATGATAAACTATTTACAGATTAAAAAGAAGTGGCACAATAAATGTACACAATACATATCCTTGTTTAGCTTCAAAGGACCCAAAAATCTCGGATATGTTACCGCGAGCGTTATAGCTTGAAATTAAATTTCTTGTTGTTATGGAACTCAATCGCCCATTTTTGCTGTAGATGAAAGAGGTCCGATGAGTTCGCTTGAAGCACTTTTCTTGGTTTCATTGTAAGACGCACCACAGCTCACGCATAAGACGCATTGTCATGTCATGGCATTAGTGCAGTGTTTAACGTATGTGTTATTGACGACTATGCCTCAGATTATTTTTTTGTTAATAGACTTACTGCTTTAGAGAATCACTGCGCTGATGAAGTGCAGTTCAATGAAAGGTTTTTGGCAGTGTGACTTGTTTTCACGCGAAGGTCACCTTTAAAGGACGTTTTCACAAGGTGTACGTTTGCCTAAGGTTCACTGGTGTTCGCGACATCCTTGGTTCTGTACTATGTGAGAAGGTCTGCGCTGGACTTGTGTAGCACATTCAATTGATGACCTCGTGGCTAAATGACATACCACGTTACCATTTTAATTTTGTGGCGTATGTCAAATGACACGCGATGCAGCAAAAAACTACGCGCGACATGCACTGCTCAGAGTCTTGCGAACACATTATTTTTATCCTAGTTGTTGTTCTATGGGGCAACAAGTTTCAGCTTTACCTCATGTGCTGCGTATATGAGTTTCTTTGAAAAAGAAATGCGATGAAGGTATTGATGTTCTTTTCTTGCACGTTCGCGTCGGTTTTGTGGATATAAATGAAAACCGACTGGGAAAAAAGACACCTAATAATCTTGTGCATGTCCTACCAGAACCAATGTTATTTCATAGTGCCAACTAAATCAGTGGACATAATTATACACACACCGCGCACTTGCACCTTCTGAAGGATTATATAATTTATCAACTAAAATTAAGACAGCGCTAAATTAGAAGTGGACGACACTGAGCAGCGCAAGCACATCGTTTGTGCTGTTCACTAGTTCTGTTCACATGTAATGTCGTTTTTCGCTCTTTTAATTTTAATTTATATCATGAACCAATCATTCAAACCAAAAGTATTAATAATATATCGTCTTGACGCTATCTCAGGCATTCACGCGAAATTGGCCTTCAGACCACAGACTCCGAGGACTGCTGGTGGTTCATTGAGGTGGGTTAAGTTGCACTGGTCTGTCGATTCGGCCACAATGCTCGGCCACCAGCTACCTACTCGTAGTGCGAATGGGTACTGCAGGCCTGTGTCGCTGCTGCCAGGCGCGGTACTTTGGCGCAGGCCACATTCACAAAAAGAAACATTTCTTTTCGTGCTTTTTTAAGTAATATTTTTCTATAACCTTCCGAAGTTCATTTTTGCGTGTAAAATTGAAACGTTGTTCACAGTCACTCTGGGAAATGTGAGAGCTAATCAGTGCATTAGATAAAACGAAATGACCGTTTCGTTCTTTTATGTAGTCAAATGGATCCCAGCTAGAAGGAGTGAATTCATTCATATTGGCCGAACTAGGAAAGCCTCAGTTGAAAGAGGATTGTCTCACGGCTTTCACATGGTTTAACCACGGTCAAAGAAGTCGAACTCAACAACCTTCGAATGTTAATTATGTGAATGTAAGGCAGCAGTACTATGGTATTTTGGTTATCGGAAACGCGGAAACAGCCTCACTGTTCCCGCGTTGTATATGTACATTCTAACTTCCATGTTTCTCTGTTTGTGTGTGTGTGTGCGTTGTGTGTGTGTGCGTTGTGTGTGTGTGCAATAATCGGACACGATTGTGCGCGGCAACCCGAAACAAAAACACCGAATAGTACAAGCTGTGTTTGCGTGCCTCATGGAACCGGCTTGAATTGACTTCGTGCGTGCATTTACCACCCCCAGGATCATCTGGCCTGCTATTGGCACACCAAAATCTATGGAGATCCGAGGCCACCTGTGAGACGTTTTTGGCAAATTTACTGGCAGGGCTGCCGAGAGAGAGAGAGAAGTGGGCTGCTGGTCCCGGGCCGGACTCGTATCCATGGCTGAGTGACCCGACGCCGACATTTCGCACGAAGCGGGGCCACCGGCGCGGTCCGATGCGGCCGAAGCCGTCGCTAAGCCTAGCTGGCCGGTTAGGCCTAGCTGGCTCGCCACTTTGTCCGGCGCAAAACAGGCGTAAAATCCGCAAAAATGGGCGGACTCACCAAAATTTGGGCTCTACGTGCTCCGGGTGTCAAGCCGAAACCGATCGTACCGTTTTGGACGTGCTGGGGTCGAATGGTCCTCCCAAAATTGGCCTCATCGACGGAGCCGACGCGAAGTACGTCCACTCGCTCCGAACGCTCCGCAGCCTCGCCTGTGCATTGAGCCGGCGAGTTCTCTGCACCCCTTTCTAGAATAATGACCGAGCCACTGATGTCATTAACGACGCGCCCTGGTGCATTTCATGTAGCAGCAGTAACATTCTTTGCGCCGCAGACGGTATCACAACCCGACTTCCCCAGTAGACTAGTTAGTGGACCCAGACACTTCTAATGTGTGATTCAAGAACAGTGATATCAATCACTCCATTCATGCAATCACTCCATCCATGCATTATCCAAGCTCACCTTGATTCTGGACCGAAAAATGCTTCGTAAACCAGCAACAGAACGCAGAACGATCTCATTGAGGCACTGCATGCTGCGATGATGCAATCAATTATTCACTGCCTGGAAGGCAAAACTGTGTCTCTCATATGCGATACTAGTGACTGTGGACACCACGAGCAGTTGTCTGTTGCAATAACGTACTTCAATGAGGAGAATAACCGGCCCGTAGAAGTGTTCACCGCACTAGAGCGACTTCTTAGTGTTGACAGCAGCTCAATATTCTCGGCACTGGAGCGAGTTCTAGGTGTTCTCAAAACCACGTGGACATCAGTGAACTCTGTTTGCTTCGATGGCGTTGCTGCCATGTCAGGGCACATTTCAGCGGTGCAAGCCAAACGCAAAGAGAAAAACAACAGAATATCATACGTCCGTTGTTACGCTCACTGTTTGGATCTGGCTGTCGCTCATGCCTCTTTGTCAAGGTCCGAGAACAAAATTCTTTTTGATTTCTTCTGCAACTTGCAGCTAGCATACAAGTTCATAGAATCTAGCCCAATGCGTCACGCAATTTTTGAGCATATATTTTCGGCGTTAGGCACAGGTCTAACGACGCTAAAATGTTTGTCCACTACCAGATGGGCTTGCCGGGCAGAAGCCGTCAAAGCAGTGCGGGGTAACTACTGCGCCTTGGTAGACGCCGTAGAGGAAATCATGGAAAACACGCAGCATTCGGAAACGCGAGCAAAAGCAAAAGGACTTCTCGCACAACTGGAAAGCTTCGAGTTTCAATTCCGTATGGAAATGGCCCATCCTGTGCTGCAGATGGTCATCAAGGTTAGCCGCATGCTCCAGGACCCAAAAATATATCGTCTTACTGCGTTCCAGGGAGTGAACAATCTCCAAGAAGCTCTCAATGAAATGAGGCTGGACGACAGTGCATTTACAAAGGTGTTTCAAGGTGCCACAGAGATATGCCGGACTCGCGGGATCAGTATTCCTGCTGTGAGACAGAGGAAAGTGTCTAGACGCGCAGACGTGAACTTCGCCAGTCAGTTTTTTCACGAAAGAAAGAAGGAAGAACTCCGCTTCAGCTTTTATTGCGATAGCAATTATATGGACACTCCAAAGCAGATTTCTGCCGTCGGCGTCGCCGTCGCCGTTGCCGTCGCCGTGAGGTTCCGTATGACGTCAATAGAGATGAAATCGTCGCCGCGCGCCGCCGAACGCTGTATGTGCGAGTGAAAGGGCGCGAGGGACGCGCGCTTTCACGGGGAGTGAACGAACGGCGGAGAACAAACGCGCGTTCTGTGCCGTGCTCCCTTAAGGGCTGCAGAAGTAGGCGTCTCTTTCCTGCTTTACAATCACCATATATGTAGAGTATAGTGAACTAGTCTTCTAGTTCACTATAATGTAGAGCAAACGCGCCTTCTTCTGACGCACGAAAGGCCGTAGCGGGGAGGGGGAGGGAAGGGAGGCGACGTGTACAGCGGCACCAGGTGCCTATTTATATCAGAGGCTCCGGCAACAGTCACCAACGCCGCACGCATTTTGTGCGAACGCGGGCAAAACGCCGACGGCGTCGACAACAGTTCTGCGTGTTGCCGGTGCTGCTGCATGTCCAAATTTATACAGCTGATAAAGCTACTATCATTACTCCGCATAGCTCTCTACAAATTTGCTATCGCAATTGATGCTTCGCCTTTCAGGTGAAACTGCGACAATTTTTCTACCCCATGCTTGATGCTTCCGTTGAAGAAATTGAGACAACATTCATGCAGGAGACCGTCGTTCTCATATCTGCGATAATGAACATTCTGCGCCTCACTGCCAATGATGAGGAGATAGACGTTGTCACTAAGTATTTTGGCATGGAGTCTGACAGCTTGCGTGCTGAGCTCCGCTTACTGCAGGCACAGGTTAGCACAGAGTACATAAAGCTCGGTGACTGTAATGAATGGCTAGACTGGTTGCAACAAAACAGCCTAGGAGCGTTAGTTTATAAGGACTTTTTTTAAATGCTTAAAGGCTTTGCAGTTGTCCCTGTCACTAGCTGCTCATGCGAGGGGACGTTTTCAAAGCTCGTCATTGTGAAAACAAAGCTGATATCAACTATGAGTCATGACCGGCTTCGGTAGCTGCTTTTACCGTTCGTTGAGCAACAGATTGCATTGTCAACAAGTTCTGAGTCAGTCATCGAACAGTTCGCGACAAAATCGCGTAGATTTTTGCTTTAGACTTTTCACGATTGGTGAAAAGTACTATATCTCCCACGTGCTACACATCTTTAATAATCTAGTCAAAATATTTTTACCGTAACATAACATATTGATTAGTTTGTATAATGTTTGTTGAGCATGACATAATGCGTGCGTGTTATCTTGTGCAAAAAAAGTAATTATAACCCTTGTTTCTTTACATTTTTCTATCAAGCGCCAGAAAGTAAGATTATCAACTGTACATTTGGATGCTCAGAAGAAAAAAAAATGGCATGTCATAGCGTTTATCTTCAATGATTACTAAATATTGTAACTTGCTGTTTTTTGTATTTTTAATCTGCGGTATATTCTCGTGGTTTTAAGCGTTGCCATTACGTTGTGTATTGGGTGGCGTTTTTCGTCCTCTGCATGAACGTTGCAGACGCCATAGGACAGCTTTCGCCATGTGTAGGTGCACCCATGCACCTACACATGGGTGCACCTGTGTAGTGTACTATATTTTCCATACTAGCAGAGTCACGTTGAGGCACTATTTTTAAATATTCTGTGCTGTTAAATATGCCATATGTGTCGTATCCTTCTCTGGTTTAGAAAGAATAAAAATTCTTTGTACACGCGTTGTGTCACTGACGCCTCAGATGCGCAGGGACTGCCTTTCTTTGCGGAAGTTTCACAAGAAAGTGAAACCAACTGCTTAATATTATTTTGTGTATGTTACAATTCAATATTGTTGAAATCAACGTTTCATAACCATATCTCGTCTCAGCACTACAATATGAGCGGAAGGACATCAGTGGGAGTGCGTTGATAAAAAGGGGGGTGCTCTGAACCTCGCCCCCCTCCCCTAATAAAAAATCCTGCGCACGCCTATGCTCATGATGATAATTTTGTGCGTACTTGTACGCCACCTAAATCTTTGAGTTGTAACAAGCTTCACTTGAAAAACGTGCATCTTAGCTCGTCAAGCACGCAGCTGTCGTATCAGCTCGATGGTGTGCAGAACTGGAAACAACAATGTCAGAAATAAGAGCACAAAGGCTTGTAGAGTGCATTAGCTCTGATGCACCTGACAATTTGGCTCCACAAAGCATGGTTGTGGCGTACAGCAATCAGAGCATGCCTCAGTTGCCGGGCGCATCGGGCGCAGGAATAAGAAAGTCCTGGAAGATATGACTCTTCCTCGAACGAGTGCGCTAGCATGGAAGACAGCTACCCTCGCATCAGGCTTCGTGCATTTTGCGTTTATAGACAAATATGCGGAGAAGGTAAGCTCGATAGCGGCTTTCCTGGAAAAAAAGTAGAAAGGGTAGAAATTGGGGAATGAACAAAAGAAGCATACATTTGGGGCATATAAAAATACAACTTGAACAGCTCATAAATAAATGTAAACCGCGCAAATGTATTGAAACTGCTTTAAATTTCCAGCAAGAAGCCGAGACTACCAGTAATCAACCACAAGACAAAGAAATCATGCAATATGGGAGAAACAATCAGCCATTTCATATTATTTTGTGCTATAGCTTTCTGAAGTCTCGAATAAAGCGACATTCTGGGCTCATAGCAGTTTTATCTTTATTGAAATTTTAAAATGGTATTACAAATTTGTTAAGCATCATTTGATGCGCAATGAAGACCAAGCAATTAGATTGTTGTGCAAAACTCGTGCAAGCACAGAGAACCGGTAAGAATTGAATCTTCATCAAATATTTTCGTATTTAGCGCACATTTTCGCGTTGCATTAACGAATAAACCCTTATCACTTTTTGTCGCGCCTCAGTGTGAATATTTTTCGCTGCTTCCAGTTTTTTTTTCTTTTCTACATCATTCCATGTTTACTGCAATTGTGCGGTATACAGCAAGCTATCCTATATATAGCATCTTTCCAGGTTTCAGCACGTAATTGTTGGTATCTAGAGCCTTTAAACAATGCCTCTCGTAATGTAAGCTCTGAAAGAGCTCTTCAATTTACAGTGATAACACGGAACCAGCAGCAAGAACTGGCACACCGTGCTTGAAACCTTCCGCCTTTAACAACGAGCGACAAGGTCAAAAGTTGGCAGTCGGCGCGTCAAACGCTTAGCGCCCGCTTCTGAACCTGCCACTTCTTCTTTCTGGTGTTTTACGTGCCAAAACCAGTTCTGATTACGAGGCACGCCGTAGTGGAGGGCTCCGGATTAATTTTGACCACCTGGGGTTCTTTAACGTGCACTAAAACGCAAGCACATGGGCGTTTTCGCATTTCGCCTCCATCGAAATGCGGCCGCCGGGGCCGGGATTCGATCCCGCTACCTCGTGCTCAGCAGCGCAACGCCTTAGCTGACTGAGCCACCCCGGCGGGTCTGAACCTGTCACTGAAGTGATCTATGGTGGGCGCGTGTAACGCTCAGGCAGAGGGCTCCATATTGAAGTGCAGGTGGCGTGACGGCCACTAAAGAGACAAGTGGAAGATGATCTGGCCATGTGCTCCAGTGTTCACCACCGTTGGTGTTCATGGTCAAAAATATCAGCTACTACATACTAGGCACGTAATGGTCATGCTTGTTGCTACGACCTTTTCTGTCGTTTAATTGTTTTATACTTGTGCGGGCATCGCGTTCTCTCCTTTAACAAGCGAACAAAAAAATGCGTGCGGCGTTGGTGACTGTTGCCGGAGCCTCTGATATAAATAGGTACTTGGTGCCGCAACTAAACGTTCCCTCCCCCCCCCCCCCACGGCCTTTCGTGCGTCAGAAGAAGGCGCGTCTGCTCTACATATATGGTGATTGTACAGGAGGAAAGAGACGCCTACTTCTGCAGCCCTTAAGGGAGCACGGCACAGAACGCGCGTTTGTTCTCCGCCGTGCGTTCACTCCCCGTGAAAGCGCGCGTCCCTCGCTCCCTTTCACTCGCACATACAGCGTTCGGCGGCGCGCGGCGACGATTTCATCTCCATTGACGTCATACGGAACCTCACGGCGACGGCGACGGCAACGGCGACGGCGACGCCGACGGCAGAAATCTGCTTTGGAGTGTCCATATAATTGCTATCGCAATAATATAGATGGAGCAACCGGAGCCGAGCGCTTAGTGTTTACTACCGTCAGCTTCCTTTATTCGCCTCTGCTTACCGCATATTGATAGACACCAGAGTATGATTGAGGCAGTGGTTCTCATGCCACCGTCTTAACTTACTCATTGTACGTACCTATGTTTGAAACTCGAAACCCTCGGTACAGTAGGGCACATTTATTTTCTAATAAGGTGTCATTTTTCGACATTTAAAAGGACGATATATCTTGCGCCACGTCCAGATTGACCAAGACAGCCATTTACATACGCCTATTCTTATGCGAAGGAAAAGAAGAGGCAGCTTGTTGCGATATAATTTAGGCAAAAGAAAATTTAAAAGCAATTTAAAATTGTTCTTGAAATTGGTGCAGGCCGCTGTTGCATCCAAATATGCTCTCAGACAGATGATGAAGATGGCGATCAGCAAGGCGCGTTTGTGGTTGTTGGTGTGCTATCTTGGCCGTGGCGTCACTGTGTATAAATTTAGTAAATATGTGTTGCCCACTCTTCATAGCCCTCACAATATTCCCATTATTAAGTGGCTTTCCATTTCAACTTTTGCATAAGAGCGCCCAACAAAGAACGTTCAGCGCAAGATTCTTGAAGAATCCAAAAGAAGCAGTGAGAAACCTCTATAGAAAAAGAGTGACAGTGCACGTCATGGATGGTCATGAAGTAGAACTTTTTTAATTGCTTGAAAGTTCCGGTAAACAAAACATTTCTTGTGGCTCTTTTACTTTCGACGACTTACACCTTATTCATGCTTGCTACGGCGTGTTCGCTTTGTTTTTGGTCTTCGCGTAGGTCTCCTGTCTTGTAGGCATTGGCCATTTATGCATATCTGCGCAACAAAGATAAACATTGTTAATCAACAATGGAGCATCACACAGACACACACACAGCACTGAAAAAAATGCATATAGGAGATACAATATCCGATAATGGCAGTGCAAATAACAGGAAGTAAAAAACCCACCTCTTATATTTTTACCAGGACGCGTACATCATACGCAAAAGTACACCCAGCAAACCTGAGATATTGGGTTTTTCACTAGAAGCTGATCGAAGCTCTTTTCTTACACTTTTTTACTTGCGAAATGACAGCGTACGTAGTATAAAAAAGAGAAACATTTGAGATCCCCCTAAAAGCAGCACGAAGGCGCGAAGAAAACTCGCGCAAGTTTAGGCCAAACAAGTTTTGTAGAAGAAAAAAATTAGGGACAGCTTCACACTACTGGTGCGAAGATGGGGCAAACAGCGAAGCTGGCTAATCGGCCACGTTTTGAGGAAGATCATCCCGGGATCGTCGAGAGCCCAAGGAGCAACGAACACTCGGTCATTAAAGTATCTCACGCTCAAACGCTTTTGCTCGGTTTCGTGGGCTCGTAACTCCGGATCATCTGCGAATGGCCTATGTTTCGCCGCCGCTTCGGCGGCGCGATACTCGGCATCGGACCGAAGTCGTCTCACTCGCTCTCCAGTAGCGGCGCGGTGGCTTGCGCGCCACGCTTCCTCTTTTTTGGCCGCCCCATCTTCGCGGCGATGTGCTCGGCGCGCAGACAGCGGGGCTTTTGTGTCGCCGCGACGGCGACGCACAACTATATATCCCGTGGGTCTGCGCAGTGACGTCACGGCTCTGCGTCTCCGTGTCTGCGCAGCCGCGGCAACCACTGATGACGTCATGGCTCGTCAAAGCTAAGTCGATACTGCGCGCGCGATGATCTCACGGCTCGCGCAGCTGTAGCGAGGATCGGCGCGGTCGGCACAGCGGGGGCGAAGCGTTGCTAGGCGACATATGGCGACGTCATCGCCAGGCGGAGGTTTTGCTGCGTACACTCGACGGACCATCCTCGAGCTTAAAAAGCTTCGCTAGTTCACATGGGCAAGTGCCATTGAGCTTGGACCCTTACTGCACTACCTCCAAGATCTGCCCACATTTCGGGCGTACACCAGCGGACTACCTCCAGCTTAAACAGCTTCGTCGTTAAAAATCACCCAGTTCGGTTGATGAAACCCAGGAAAGACACTTTCTCACGGCGAGTGCTCTACCATCTGTCCAAACCAGCTGCCGAGCATATTCTAGAGCTAGGGTGTATTAACTGACAGCTCGAACGCCAGAGCCGTGCTTAAGATCAATCATATTTTTTTTAAATTCCTCAGGGGCAGGAAGTTCAATGAAACAAAATGTACTTTCTTCGCGCGCTAAGAACACGGCTAGCAATATTTTTGTGCTCAGTAATATCTATATGCAAAAGTATTAAAGGCACGCGCAACGTCAGTACGCTGCGCGTGCCTTGGGCGACCGCCGGGGTCCGTCGTGGTGCTGCCCCATGTTGCACCACTTCGCAAAAGAAGTTTTCATCGAAAATGCAGGTGAAAGACGCTGTCGTGCTTCCCGGAAACTGATATTCTCTTCGACTTTGATAGTAATGATCTCCTTTTCTATTTTCCAGGCTGCGCAATATCTGGAATATGCAGGCATGCTGCCATCGCAGTTCGCGCAATGGGCCTCAGCAGTACATTCGTCAGCAGAGTGATCTTTTGTAGCGCATTTCGCACAAGTTAGTCGTCCTCGGCAGCTTCGAGAAGCATGGCCAAATCTCTGACACTTGTAGCAGCGTCGTGGATTTGGAATGTAAGGTCTTACACGCAGTTTGAGGTAGCCTGTTTCTATTGCATCCGGGAGTGTGCTAGAGCCAAATGTAAGTACTATGTGTTAGGTTGGTAGTTCTTTGTTGTCGCGCCTGATTTTTATGCGTTGTACATTTATGACGTTTTCTTCTTTCCATCCATTCAGGAGTTCTTCATCAGTCAAATCCCTTGACGGTGTTTATTGTTCGGTGCGCACTAACAGATATGGTTTTATCGCCAAATGCCACCAGGTTTGTAAGTTTCTGGTACTGCAATTTGTCTTTTACTTCAATCAAAAGGTCACCACTTGCCATCTTGGTGGCTTTGTAGCCACTTCCAATGACCTCCGTTAGACATTTTGACACCAAGAAGGGTGAAATGTTTATCACTTTTTTGTCAGTGTTCTCACAGTGAATCACATGGAAACGTGGGAAAATTCCGGTGGTGTTTGTGAAGAACTTAAAGGATTCATCGGTGCACCCTCTTTTTATGAGAGGGCGATCAGGGAGTTTGGGGTAGGGGGAAGCCATACAAATAAAGTGATTTCGGCAGGTGTGCCAGCCGCCAACCGCGGAGCCCAACAAGGGGACGCGACAGGGTTGTTATTAACAATACCTGCCAACGCCAGCTGTACACAAGCATTATAACCAAATATGATATAACCAAGGTTGGCTATCTCACACAAGGTTAACCCTAGCTGCCTGGAAAATCAGAAATTCAGAAGTCAGAAGGAGACAGGAAAGATTGATAGTGAGAGAAAACGACGAAGATTGAAGAGGAGGATAGAAAAAGGCAACTACCGATTTCCCCCGGGTGGGTCAGTCCGGGGCTGCGGTCTACATGATGCCGAGGCCAAAGGGGTGTGTTGCCTCCGCCGAGGGGCCTTAAAGGTCCAAACACCCGGCTTCGGCTCAACCCCCAGGATCCCCTTTTCCCCGGACACGGCTAAGCCACGTACGGTAAACGCGGGAGGGTCCGACCCTCATGTGCTCGGGTCCGTGGTGTCGCAACACACCAAACGCCTGCTGACGCAGACGCCGCTGCGGGGAGCTCGTGCGACCAATGGAGGTGAGGTCGCGGGACGGTCACGTAGTCCTCCACCTGTCGCCAGGCTCAAAAACAAAGTGTGTGTCTGTGTTGAAGGTTTAAGTACTCATGCCTTAGTGGATACCGGTGCTACAGTTTCCGTGATGAGTGCGTTGTTTAAAAAAATTGTCGCAGTTTCACCTGAAAGGCGAAGCATCAATTGCGATAGCAAATTTGTAGAGAGCTATACGGAGTAATGATAGTAGCTTTATCAGCTGTATAAATTTGGACATGCAGCAGCACCGGCAACACGCAGAACTGTTGTCGACGCCGTCGGCGTTTTGCCCGCGTTCGCACAAAATGCGTGCGGCGTTGATGACTGTTGCCGGAGCCTCTGATATAAATAGGCACCTGGTGCCGCTGTACACGTCGCCTCCCTTCCCTCCCCCTCCCCCCTACGGCCTTTCGTGCGTCAGAAGAAGGCGCGTTTGCTCTACATATATGGTGATTGTAAAGCAGGAAAGAGACGCCTACTTCTGCAGCCCTTAAGGGAGCACGGCACAGACCGCGCGTTTGTTCTCCGCCGTTCGTTCACTCCCCGTGAAAGCGCGCGTCCCTCGCGCCCTTTCACTCGCACATACAGCGTTCGGCGGCGCGCGGCGACGATTTCATCTCCATTGACGTCATACGGAACCTCACGGCGACGGCGACGGCGACGCCGACGGCAGAAATCTGCTTTGGAGTGTCCATATAATTGCTATCGCAATAAAATTGTCGCAGTTTCACCTGAAAGGCGAAGCATCAATTGCGATAGCAGAGAGAGAGAGAGAGAGCAAGCGAGAGAGGAAAGGCAGGGAGGTTAACCAGAAGTCAGTTTCCGGTTTGCTACCCTACACTGGGGTGGGGGATAAAGGGGTTGGAGAGAGTGCAAAGAGAGAGAGAGAGAGCGAAAAAAAAACAGAAAAAAAACACAGGCATTGGTAACAAAGGAGGCGTTCCAGTCACAGACGTTCACACAGGCCAGTGGACTTCAGGAACCGCAGGAGCGCTTGCACGGCCTTCTGATGCGATGTTGAGTCGCGTCGATGTTGCAGAATTGTTTCTTCCGAAAACGGCTGGTCATCCAACTGGTTCAGCACGACGGAGAGCGATTGTAATTGCGATAGCAAATTTGTAGAGAGCTATACGGAGTAATGATAGTAGCTTTATCAGCTGTATAAATTTGGACATGCAGCAGCACCGGCAACACGCAGAACTGTTGTCGACGCCGTAGGCGTTTTGCCCGCGTTCGCACAAATTGCGTGCGGCGTTGGTGACTGTTGCCGGAGCCTCTGATATAAATAGGCACCTGGTGCCGCTGTACACGTCGCCTCCCTTCCCTCCCCCTCCCCCCTACGGCCTTTCGTGCGTCAGAAGAAGGCGCGTTTGCTCTACATATATGGTGATTGTAAAGCAGGAAAGAGACGCCTACTTCTGCAGCCCTTAAGGGAGCACGGCACAGAACGCGCGTTTGTTCTCCGCCGTTCGTTCACTCCCCGTGAAAGCGCGCGTCCCTCGCGCCCTTTCACTCGCACATACAGCGTTCGGCGGCGCGCGGCGACGATTTCATCTCTATTGACGTCATACGGAACCTCACGGCGACGGCGACGGCGACGCCGACGGCAGAAATCTGCTTTGGAGTGTCCATATAATTGCTATCGCAATAAAATCGTTTTGGACACAAGGTAATGTTCGCGTGGGACCGAAAGACTATTTTTCGTGGAGTTGGGGGTGAAACCCTGTGGCCAGTTGGTGTTTGATCCGCTCTAGTGAGTGTTGGTGGACAAGATTTTCCAACTGAATTTATTGTTTGTGAACACACCACTCACAACACCATCCTTGGGATTACCTTTCTTGGTGAATGTGGTGCATTGTTAGATTGTGGGGCTGGTGAAATTTCCCTTCGAAGTCATGTGATATCACCATTACCAGAAGTATCTGACGTGGACACGCAGGGAGTCTTTTCCGTGTCCCATGGCAACCTTTTACCGGCTCAAGCTGCGACATTTGTTCCAGTGATTTCCACGCATGGCCATCCGCATCGCTGCCATGGTTCAATTGAGCCATACTCCCCTACCATGTTGAAGAAAAATATACTGGTTCCTCCATCGATTATAGAATGTGTAGATGGTCGTGCTCACGTGTGGACGGTGAACATGCCTATGAAGCAAGTTTTACTGCCGACTGGACTCAAGCTGGCCCCCTTTGACTCCGAGGCGACTATCTCCATTGATGCCGTTGACGCTTCTACCGACGCGAGTGCAGCGAATCGCGACTACACCTTGGAATTCTCCCGGATGACGAACAAGTCGCTATCCTCTTCTTCGGACAGAATTGCAAAAGGCGCTCGTCCGCTATGCGCCAGTATTCGATCTCACGCAAGACCAGCGTCCCATTTCGCTTCCGGATTCACGAACGCAACACCGTATAAACACGGGACAAGTGAAGGCTATTCGCCAGAAGCTGTACCGCGTCTCTCCTGCAGAACGAAAAGTTATAGACGAGAAAGTTAAAGAAATGCTACGGAAAGGTGTTGTCCAGGAGTCTTGCAGCCCCTGGGCAGCTTCGGTGATAGTTAAGAAAAAAAACAATTTTGCGAGGTTCTACGTTGATTATCGAAGACTTAACGCCACTAGAGCACTGCACGGGCTCGGGCTTACCCGAAAGCCCGGGCCGGGCCGGGTAGAACAGTTTTATTGCGATAGCAATTATATGGACACTCCAAAGCAGATTTCTGCCGTCGGCGTCGCCGTCGCCGTCGCCGTAGCCGTGAGGTTCCGTATGACGTCAATGGAAATGAAATCGTCGCCGCGCGCCGCCGAACGCTGTATGTGCGATTGAAAGGGCGCGAGGGACGCGCGCTTTCACGGGGAATGAACGCACGGCGGAGAACAAGCGCGCGTTCTGTGCCGTGCTCCCTTAAAGGCTGTAGAAGTAGGCGTCTCTTTCCTCCTTTACAATCACCATATATGTAGAGCAAACGCGCCTTCTTCTGACGCACGAAAGGGCGTGGGGGGGAGGGGGAGGGAAGGGAGGGGACGTTTAGCTGCGGCACCAAGTGCCTATTTACATCTGAGGCTCCGGCAACAGTCACCAACGCCGCACGCATTTTGTGCGAACGCGGGCAAAACGCCGACGGCGTCGACAACAGTTCTGCGTGTTGCCGGTGCTGCTGCATGTCCAAGTTTATACAGCTGATAAAGCTACTATCATTACTCCGTATAGCTCTCTACAAATTTGCTATCGCAATTGATGCTTTGCCTTTCAGGTGAAACTGCGACAACTTTTTTCATGGGCTCGGCCCGGGCTCGGGCACGGTGTGTTCTTTTTGACCCGGGCCCGGGCCGGGCTCGGGCTTTGTGGTGGTGTGCATGTAACGTGCAGCGAGTTATTCTCGGGCGTCTGAAATCTGAAAAACATTATTTTTCGGTCTCGGGCTGGGTTCGGGCCGGTTTCGAGTCGGGCTTGGGCCGGGCTTGGGCCGGGCTTGGGCCTAAGGTAAAGGGGTGGCGGGCTGGGCCGGGCGGGTAACGTAGATTATTTCCGGGCCCGGGCCGGGCCCGGGTCTCGCCATAAAAGTTTTGATCGGGCTCGGACGGGCAGCTCAACGTAAAAACGGGCCCGGGCTGAAAAAATCGGCCCGTGCAGTGCTGTAAACGCCACCCCGAAGAAGGACGTATACTCTTCGCCACGCATCGACGATTCTATCGATTGCCTTCATGCAGCCTCGTATTTTTCCTCCGTTCACTTAGGATCGGGATACTGGCAAATACCGATGCACCCGACTGATAAGGAGAAAACTGCCTTTGTGACCCCGGACGGACTCTTCGAGTTGAATGTCATGCCTTTAGGTTTATGCAACGCTCCAGCAACTTTTGAAAGGTTTATGGACACAGTGCTAGGCGGATTAAAATGGGAGATCTGCATGTGCTATCTCGATAATGTAATCATTTTTGGAAAAACACTAGCACAATGAGCGACTTGGCGTCGTACTGGACCGCATACAAAACGCAGTACTGGTTTTAAACTCATAGAAGTGTCACGGACGCTCGGTATCACGTTGATTGCGCTAGATTGGGCGCGTTGCAATGGGAGCGAATGTGACAGTCGTAGAGCATTGTCGGCTGCTTGGCTGGGCCGAACGGCGCTAGCCATCGGCGATGGAACGCGTCGGCTTGCACGCGCGATGGTGTCCCAAGCGCGTTCCTGACGCATTCACTCAAATTACTATACTCGCGGACAACTTTCTGTGGCATTGAAGGGAAAGCTACGGCGCGTGGATGCTGCACGTGTTACTGCGCCAAGTAGTCCGGCAGCGTTTGACAGTGCTTTTGGTTGCTCGGAACAGACGCTGAATCGACGCAGGTTCCAGGTGCGACGGTTTCGCGTTTGCTCAGACGTTGATGGGAAAAGCCGCAAAATCAGTAAACTTTTATGCTCAGTGGTGTGTTCGGTCTTATTTAACTGTTGCTAATGAGCTCTTTATGTTTTCTCTTCTCCAGCCTAAACCACTGTGAATTGGAACGCGGGACTCTTTTCAGAGGCGCTCTCACTTGTGCGCGCTTTGTCTCTGTAGCTTTCCCTTCATTGCCACAGAAAGTTGTCCGCGAGTATAGGTAGTACTGCAGAAACGCTCGTCTAGCTTGCGCTGTGACTGTGCTGCGCGTGCCGCGCAGGCCTGGCATTTTTTTACAGCATTACCTAAGCGGTACTTAATAAATCGCCGAACTGTTCAATCATTTATTCGGTGATTTCCCGAGTTAGATGATACATGTCCTTGGTCAAAACTGTGTGCAGGCAAAGAAATCACATGATTGACCCAGGACAGTAAGGCAAGCTGCAGGCGCGCATATGACATATAATGTCTATTGATCCAGTACTTTCAGTCTAGTCCCTGACCATCAGCACAACCTAAACATTCAACTCATGCGACAAAAAAAATAAGAAAGAAAAGACTGCACGGAGATAATGCCGCTGTCTCGCCTCCATCTTCTTCTTAGGTTCCACTGCTGACTATTAAAATGATTTACTACCAATGTCATATCTGTAAGTTCTCACTATAAAATATTGTTTCTTTTTTCATGCGTTCTTTTTACACATAAATACGGCAGAAATAAATCAGTTAGCTAGTTTGACGATGCTGCAGCCCTATTTTTGCACACTAAATGTCAGAATGGAGAATTATAAACATGACGCACGTGTTTTCTGCCATCTCCACATCGGCTCCCGTCTACAAGGTACATCGGCCAGTGATAGTCAGCCCCACCGAACTGGTCTCCGGGAACAAAACAGTGCGCCAAGCAGTTCTGGACTCCCATCTCCTGCAGGTGAAAAGGGACCTATTGGTTATAGATAATACTTGTGAATTCGCTCATAATATGTGCATGCAATATTTTCCGGAAAATTGGTAGTTCTGACCTCAATTGAATCCTCAACGTCTAATGAAGCACACTCTAACAGTTATTACACCTTTACAAGCGAAAGAAAAGTGTTTCATTTAGGTGCTTCTCTGTAAACACCCCATTTTGTCAAACAGGGTGTTCATTAAGGAAACGCACGTCCAACTGTGCATTCCATCTAATTTAAACCCTAAGTTGGAGGGGTGAATTCTAAAGGTTACAAATGTATAACAATTACCGTTGAAAGGTTACGCTTTTATATTGTAAGTACATAAAACACGATAAATGATATAAAAAATTGGAGCCCTTCCGCTACGAGTATGTAAAGCTACAAGACCAGCGATGCTGTTTGTCATGTTTAAATATATATATATATATATATATATATATATATATAATTTAGTGGTTATGTTCAATGGTTGAAAAGACAAAACAAATAACTTCGTTGTGTACTTTTATCGGTTTTTTACTTCGATTCACTTGGTCACCAGTTTGATTATTGCCGTATGGTCCCTATGGTAAACTGCAATTAGTTGCACATCGATTCTACGCACATTCTTGCTAAATGTGAGATCAATGCACGATCCGCTGAGTGTTGTTGTTGTTGGCACATCCACTTCACTGCAACACTTTAAGCCGAAAAGTTCATCATCAATGATAAGATCCACGTTGATGTTGCCGTTGGCGCTCTAGAAGGGCACGTTCTTCATCGGTAAGGAGACGGTCACTCGTAGTCGATGGGCCCGCACCATCGGCCGCAGCACGTTGGGCCGCTGCGCGTACGGCTTCTCGTTGCTTTCGCATCCATTGGCGCTGTTGTGCGCGCCGGCGTTCCTTGAAGGCGCGCTCTTCCTCTTCGGAGCGGGCGACACGGGTCTTACCCATATCGAGTACACGGGGCAACTGATGACGTCGCTAGGGAAATGGTTATGTGAAGAGAGAATGAGGCACAGCTATTGGTTGGTACACTATTACGTTTTATCACTGCCGTTTCGACACGCGTCATCATAGACTAGCCTTTGGGCAACAGCGTTCATCGCTCCGCAGTATTGTTTTTTAATGACGATAGTCTTTCTTGGGCAACCTAAACGCGAAAAACTTTGTCTGTCTGTAACTATCCAAGCTACAAGCACTGGTGTACGGCGTCATAAGCGCAAAGTAAAACCCCAAGCCTATTTGAGGCAACAAATATGTACATAACTGTTATCCGCAGCGTTCATTTATTAAGAATACACATTGGACCGGTTTTTAAGTTAGTAAATGAAAAATCAACGCGTTAGAAATGGTGTCGAAGAGACTCTACGCGTTAAAAGCAAGCCGACGGAAGCCGCGGCTCCGTAGCCGGCTTTAAGCCAACAGTAATAAAAGGTCCCAAGAGATGGCGCGAGAGCAGGGCAAACGCGGAAATTTTTTATTGAATTCAGAAAAACCTCCATCGCATCCATCATGGGAAGAGTGAGAGGGGAGGGGAAGAGCCTGAGGGGTGGGAGGGAGGACAAGAGAAGGTGTTACCTATCAGGAGCGACAGAAGACTATCGTCGTTCGACGTCATTTGCAGTAAGCAAGCAGATCTGTGGCCAATTTTTACTCTTTGGGTCTCACATGTAACAAGGGTTGTTCACAAGAGCGTTACAGGTCTCGGAGCCCATAGGGGTATGTGCCATTGAGCTTGTACCCTTTCTGCACTATCACCAGGATCGGCAAACATGCTTATTTGTTTGTTGTCAACATCTCGGACATATCTTTTCCAGATCCTAGGCATAGGCAGCTTCGCTATAAAAAGTTAAGCCTTTACAATATGTCCATGTGACAGTACAAATGTACTCACTGTACTACTTTAATATATCGGCTAATATATCCCAGTAGTGGCCAAGAGGCAGAGTACGAGCCTCGTATGCAAGGTTTCCAGGTCGAATACCAGTGCTACCGGGAAAGTGAATTCCGGTATTTTTAACATGTGGCGGTGTCCTGCGGCCTGATGTTTGGCTACTTGTGTGGTTTTCTGATCTCGAAACGCGGGCTCCGAGGTCTCTGAGCACTCCTTGTCCAACAAAAGGAGGCTTTCTAGTAAAACATCTTGCCTGGCTTGGAGAGACAGGCAAGAGCTGCCGTGGGGTGTCTACCGGTCAAATAGGTACAAGAGCGCTCCCGGTCAGGTGCTCGGCCATAACGAGACCTCAACGCTTGGCGAGGACACGCACCTGGTTAAAATTACCAACATGAGCACACACCTTTTATTGCGATAGCAATTATATGGACACTCAAAAGCAGATTTCTGCCGTCGGCGTCGCCGTCGCCGTCGCCGTCGCCGTGAGGTTCCGTATGACGTCATTTGGAGATGAAATCGTCGCCGCGCGCCGAACGCTGTATGTGCGAGTGAAAGGGCGCGAGGGGCGCGTCTTTCACGGGGAGTGAACGCACGGCGGAGAACAAACGCGCGTTCTGCGCCGTGCTCGCTTAAGGGCTGCAGAAGTAGGCGTCTCTTTTCTCCTTTACAATCACCATATATGTAGAGCAAACGCGCCTTCTTCGGACGCGCGAGAGGCCGTGGGGGAGGGGGAGGGAAGGGAGGCGACGTTTAGCTGCGGCACCAGGTGCCTATTTATATCAGAGGCTCCAGCAACAGTCACCAACGCCGCACGCATTTTGAGCTAACGCGGGCAAAACGCCGATGGCGTCGACAACAGTTCTGCGTGTTGTTGCTACCAAAGCCGCTCACCTTACTTCGTATGACATTGCTGTGTTGCTATCGCATTCATTGCTTCGCCCTTAGGGCGAAACTGTGACATTTTTTTTTTTTCTGCGCGAACCCGCAATATGGATGAAGGTATTACCGCGACACTTAGGCACCGCTACAGATAGCTGCTTGGCAGCAATGCACTATCGCTTCGCAATAAAGACGACGAAATGCACAGGATTAGCGCCGCCTCCTGGACCAGGATAGCCATTCGGCGACGCGCCTCACGCGTTTCACCTCATTCTGAACGCTATAGTACATAGCTAAGTGCAATCAGTTCATTTAACGCAAAGGGGTTAAAGGGGACCGAACCACCCTTCGGGCTTGATGAAAAACACAGTCCGCGGATAGCATAGCCCAACCGGAACTACGTCTGGTTAACTTCCCTGCCTTTCTATGCATCCTTTCTCTCTCTCTCTCTCTCTCTTTCAGCCAAATTTTGCAGTCATGCGTAACGATTGGATCTCGCAAGCGGAGCGCGAAGTCACCTTTCTCTGAAACGCTTCCTTTTCAACAGAAGCCTGCTCCTCACTCTTTTCTCGACGCTTTATTTCTTAATATAGCAGATTCCCATACTATTCCCATGCTATTGGCCAATAGCTCAGATCAATTAAGAAGGCTGTTTGGATCAGTGCGCTTCTTCCCACTGTTACTGCGTATAATTATTGACAGTTTAGTAGACAAAATTATGGTGAGGCACTAAAAAATAAAATAAAAGCCTCGCCTGTGCCACCGAAGACAGGATGAAGTAAGCGAAAACGTTCTTCCGGATTTCCATATTACTTCCTGGAAGAAGCCGAGAATTGTCTGTATACGCTCAGCCGCGGCCGCCCGCATATGAACTAAACTTTGACCAGACTGCATATTGCCGTCGTAGTTGACGGTTCTGGCTAATTTCGACTAGTTTTGAATACTGAACTACCCTAGAATCACGCAAAAGCTAAGGTCAGACCACACGCACGCTTGCCAGAGGGCGCTCAGTCTTGGCTGCTCCTGAGTAAACGCCTTGGCAGGCTTCGCTTCGTAATGAGCAATTGATAGCGCTTCAAAATGCACAAGTTAGATGTCGCCCTTATAGGTCGGTCGAAGTGGTACAGGAGAAAGCCGGTCCGCACCACCTTATCACAGCCAGGACAGGAGCATATATATATATATATATATATATATATATATATATACATACATAGACCGGAGTACACTTAGGCATCGCCTTTAGGAGTGGAACGCGGTAGCGTTATCGGGCCCCGTTCAAATCGAATTTTTGTTTATGAGTAGGCTTCACTACAACAACTAACGTGGCAAAGCCAACTTACAAATACCAAGCTTACACCAATCCCCTTAAAGCCGGCTTCACTTTTAAATACAAGTGCATTGCTAGGAAGACATATTTACCGGGGCAATATAAGTCGTCTTATATGAAAATGTGAAGGCCCTAGGTTCTTAATTACTTTATTAATTGTTTACTGCGGCTCCGAGGCGCACGCGCGTGTCCAAAACGCATTAGGCACACTAAGTCCCAGTTCGACCTGCCGAAGAGGCGAGTGCCCTCTGGATGGTGTTATTGCAAGTAATCTACCCGGGTTCGCCGCTGTTGTACAGTAGAAATGCTGGAAAATGGGTTTGTTTGTGAGTTTTGTCGTAACAGAATTATGTTTTCTCGTACGCTCAAATTACAATCCGACACTATCATGTCTGTAGGTTGTGGTTAAGTCGTACTTTACGATTTTCCTGACGGATTTTACTTTGAGAAATTCAATTAGTTTACTAACAACTCTGAGCCACTATAGGATGGCCTGGGTGGAAGGGGTGGCTCGGGATTATTTTCTCAGGCGCGGATGCCGGCGCCGACATCGACGCTGACGCCGGATTTTCTGTGACACAGAGCACTTAACGCTGTCGCATGAGACTCAAATTTTAACTGCGCGCCACTGCAGTGTTGTCAACCGTAAGGTATTTACCCTACTTGTAGGGTATTTTCGGAATTTTTCGGGCAGTGTAGGGTCGTAGGGCGGTAACTGCGATTTTCGTACCAGGTATAGGGTAATTTACACTTTTTGCTCGTCAACTGTTTTAATTGACATCTCACATCTCACCAGCGTAGGGCAAAGCCGAAAGATCAGACGTCACATATGTTTTTGCTAGAATTGTTTTTTCTCTCCCCCGCGTTGTTATTGTTGGCTGATGAGGGGCTTTTGAATTTTGCGACGGCCGCCGCTTCCAGTGTTTTAACTGATGTTCGCGTTACCATAGGACCAGAAGCATTCGCCACTCTAATCGTCGGTGCGCACTAGTAAAGCCCCTCCATACTACGTTTTCGCCGACCAGCGAAAGCGGCGGTGGCGCGTGGATGGAGGGGCTATACGCACTAGTAGCTTCGCACAGTTTCCGGCTATTCAAAATCTTAGCTTCAATCAACGTACTCTAATCCCCATAGGTACAACACGTACTACACAGACGCAGCTGTGTCTGCAGAGGCGACCGGGCCGCGCTGTCAAAGGAGGTACGCACTGGTAGTCGTGAACGTGATCTGCCACAGCAAATAACCGCATCGGCCACCGCGGGATCCCCCACCTCGGCCGAAATATTAGCAGTGGCGATCGCACTCGCTCACGCGGAGCGTTCGCAAAGGGACTCGGTCGTTTTCACGGGCTCGCAGGAGACATGTCGCGTGCTTCTTAAGGGACACGTGACTGCGGCTAGCCTCGCGATAATCCCCAAATCCTTCAATCACCGTCATCGCCTACTCTGGTGTCCGGGCCACGCGGGGGTACAGGGGAACGAAAAGGCTAACGCGTTAGCTCGATGGTTTACTAACCGAGCGACGGCGTCCTCTTCTAACCCCAACCACTCGCACTATCCCTCACAAAATTCCACCAATTTAAATGCCAAAGATATCCTTGCTCATCAGGGCGGAGTCCGCAGAAAATACCCGCCACCTCACCCACAACTTAGCGGGGAAGAGGCCGCCGATTGGCGTAAAAGACAGACTGGGGTATTCCCCCATTTAAAATTGCTAAACGCCATGTATCCCACTCGTTATAGGGCCAACTGTGCTTGGTGCGTTGGCATACCTACCCTAATACATGTAACCTGGGAGTGCGCTAAGCACCCTCATACACCAAATACCAGTAACACAATGGAGCAGTGGGAGGCACAGCTCACCCGCTCCGACCTGGCAAGACAAAAGTCCTTAATTAGCCTGGTCAGGCCGGCGGCAGAGGCCAGTGGGGCCCTGGACTGAGAGGCTCCGAACACCCATCCTTAATATCTTTTCCATTCCAATAAAGTTTCTATTATTAGCTTGGCGCTCGGCCCCTAGCATCAAGAGCAATGCTCGGCGGATGTTCGCGGCGGGCGGTCGCACGTTGTTGAGCGACAAGAAAAAAGGGGGGCTGGCTCGCATTATCACATTATTGTGCCACGTGTATGAGCGCCTTCAATAAAGCGGCATATTAACCTCTACAATCAGCTTGCTTATTGCAAGCTGATTGCCATATTTTAAGCGAATGATATAAACTTGTTCCTTGTTTTACAAAAACAAACACACACATGCACACACACACACACACACGCACGCACGCATATATATATATATATATATATATATATATATATATATATATATATATATACAGGGTGTCCCAGCTATCACGCAGCACGATTTAAAAAAAGAGGAAAGGTGGTACGCGACGCAAACCCTTACAAAAATGGGTTTGACCTTTCAGTCACCCGCGAGTCACCAACCAGTCACCCCAGTCACCTCCCTGTGGACTCGTCCTTCCTGTATACCTAGTCTGCAGATTTTCTGCAGACTCCGTGTAGACAGCCTGCGGACTTGTCTGTGTAATATACGTGCACGCCCAGTGCGCGCGTGTGTGTGTATACGTATACGAATATATATATTCTGAACCATGAAAGCTTTCATCATTAAAAAAAAACGGTTACTTTTGCCATTTTTACATTACGAAAACTTTGCCATTGATTCCTATAAGCACAGTCTGACAATGGCAGTAACCTAAGGCAATTAATAGTAATTGAAATGAGGTAATGGCTACATAACCTGCATTAAATACAGCAGTGGTACTATGGGTCGATTCACAGCATGGATGTGCGCATACATATATACAGGGTGCCACACAACGCCATGCGATCACCGTAAACATGGTCGCTTCTGGTGCCGGCCAACAGATGGCGCCACCGTGAGCGCGGGAGTGCCGGCAAAATATACAGGTGCTACTATTTTCCCGTCTTCAGCTGTCGGCATGTCGGTACATGTGCGTGCGCGCTGGATTCACGCCGGCCGATGTGTATTTATTGGTGTGTACGCCGTGCCGACAGAAAGTGTGGTGCTTTTTCTGTGTATTAATGATCCAAAACGCCTGGGACCGCGTAATGTAGCGTGGAGTATCTTTCGTGTGCTACGCCGATGATTATCGTAGTTAGGCCCGTTCGCACTTTCTTTGTTCCTGGCTCGTAAAAAGCCTCAGGTACTCTCGCTGCGCTCGCATCGGATCACAGCGCACGGAAGAACTTGTTGAAAGTCGTGCTATCACGTGCTATTAGTTCATCTACAATTCTACAGTGCTTACGCTGGATGGGCCGTGCACCGACGGTTCTTGCCGCGGTACCTGTACGATGCCACGGAACCTGTGACACGAAGGAGTGGTTGCCGAGTACGCCTAACAGGTAAGTCCGGCGCTTGCGCGAATTCTTGTAGTCTGTGAAGTGTACATTGTTGTATAGATCGCAAGATGACTAGTAAAGCGACAGAGATGATAGATGTTCTTTCCGAATCTTCGTTGTTTTGTGGCAGTGCAGATATTGCATACAGTTTCATGAAAATTGCCCTGAAACGTGTTGATGTTCGCTGAAGCTTTATCGATTATTTGATTTCTTCTATGAAGTATCCTAGCGCCGCGGATTATTCGATCTGAATTGGCACAAAAATTCAAGCAGGAAAAGTTACCGTTTGGGTCCGTAATTTCTCAGCGAGAAATATCGTATACGTATTTCTAGAAGTACGTCGATGTGTTGTCTTGACGGCTAACGACTGCGTGAGATGGCACCCGATTGCTGTGTCTGACGCATTGCCAAATTTTAGCTTATATACTAATTGTTCTATTTATAGAATGTCGTCAGACAGCCTGCATTTCTTGTGTTGGATGTCCTGTGTGTTCTCGTGTATTTGTAAAGGTTTCTGATTTTACTAAGATGCCGAGATTTCGACAGCAATGTTTCTTTTTAAACGAAATAACTTTTTTTTTTTTGTTCACTCTCCTGAAAAGGGGGGGGGGGGGGGGGTCTGTTCGTTTGGTTTTCCGCGCATCGTCCTTTGGGACAGTGCTTTGTTGCGCCGCAGGAAGAAATTAGGTTTTCGAACGCTTTTCATGTGCTAAAGAATTTTCTTCATAGTACAATTCACATTTCACTTACTAGAGATCTGCGTTCGAGTGAAGCTTTGGATAGTAGATTCATGTTTGCTGCAGTGCCATTTCGATGTTAAATAACCGCCTGTGATTTAATAATCGCACATTTGTATAGCCAGATGCAGCTTCCTGGAGCTGGTTGTACGAGACTTTTCATAATATAACATGATCTTGTTAAATCGCAAGTTTGGAGTTAAAACAGAGATTACAGTAAACTGATTTTTTTTTATTGTTTAGGAAAGTCACGATTTTGGTGAGCCAGAGGCATCTCTACACCCCATACGAACCTGCAACTTCTGCAACCTGACAACACGGAAAAGCATCTGATCTGCATGCTGCGACAAGGTGTGTACAAAACGGTCACTGCCACTTACACGAGCTCTAGGTTTTGTTGGTATAATTCATACCTGGCAACTTTCCTGAATTGCCCGACAAAAGCAGGAGGGCTTTAGTTACCTTTATTGTTACAATTTTTTGTAGAATTCTAACATCCGTGCCTGCACAGATTCTGTGTTCTTAATCATATTTCCCTAAGTAGTCAAAATTGTGTATCACATTTTTTTTTTTTTTTTGGTGGTGCGGTGGGTATTCATTCCTATAATACTACAGAGAAAGGAACCTCAGAACAAAAAGCCACAAAAGGTGGTTTAAAAGTGTTCGAAGCCCGGAATTCAACATTCCGTAATACAGCACTCTGGATTCCAATTCATCTCTATTCCGCGTCATCATTGTTGACTTACCAAAATTCAGGAAATTGTTCAAGCTGCGTAAACATTGTATTTTGCCAATATACGGCAAGACATTGTTCCTGATATTGTTTCAGGGTTGTACTTCCCAAGATATGTCCCTAAATTATGTCTCTAAAATTCACTCTCCTTCTTTTACAGAGTATACATGCAGCAAGTTCAAGTGCGCAGACCTCAAATTGAAGAGGGCATAGGCTTCATGCTGCAGAAAATGGGGTCCAAGAGCGACTCCTCTTCCAAGGAATCAAGTGGCGAGTAGATATTCTGACTCACTACTTCATCGTTCGTTGTGCTGGAGCATGCACTGTGACACACAAAGGTAGTGGAGACAAAAACACATGACAAGTGAAGCGCGAACTGTCAACTGAGTTTGGTGAACAAGAAGGAAGAACCTATACCCGAAGCCAATATCAGCTGGCTGCGGGTTATATGTGCTAAAAAGGCGTAGATAAGATAATCAAAATGAATCAGAACTTACAAGGCGACCCACTTGAATCATATCGAGCCGATAATATGTTGGAAATTGAGTGACGATGAGGTAGAGCCACAGACGGCTCGCTCACGCAGGCTTCAGCACCAGCCACAACTGTGCAAAATGATTCCCATATCTCTCGTCACTTTGCGCTTGCTCCTGACGAGGATTTCCGCACTGTGAAAAGATGGTGTGCAACCGCATCTCGTGCAGTGCACAGCCAAGTTGCCTGTGCATTTACTAGGCTGTGAGCATATCTGTGATCCCAGAGCTTCAGATTCTAGCACCAGTGCACAACGTAAGCGCAGTCGCATTTGAGCGGTACTTTGTAAATGACTCCCGCTTCGCACGCAACATGTCCCCAATTTTTCATATGTGAAGAGGCAGTTGTTTATAAGATACCGCTCACATGCAACCATGCTTACGTAGGATAAATGTGCTGGTGCTTGAATCAGTGTCTCGGGGGAGCACAGATATACTTTCAGCCTAGTAAATGCCCCAGTCAACTTAGCTGCGCACTGCACGAGGTGCGGTTACACACCGTTTTTTGAAAGTATGAAAATCCTCCTCAGAAGCAAGCGCGCAAAGTGATGAGTAAGGTAGGAGAAGCATTTTGCATGGTTGCTGCTGCTGCTACAGCCTGCGTGAGTGGGCCATCTGTGTGTCTATCTCATCACCTAACACAATTTCTAACATATCACCTCTATATAATTCGAGTGGGTCACCTGGTCGGTTCTGATTCATTGTTAATATCTTTTCTCTGCCAGTGTGCATGTAACATCCAACTGAAACTAGCGGCTATGAGTATAAATCCTTATTCATTAAACTAGGCTGACAGTTTGTGCTTTACTTGTGTGTTTTAACTCCACTAACTTTGTGTGTCACAGCACAACAAACGATAAAGCTAAACTAGAGCCTTTTTAAGCATTGCTTACCTTACTCACTACTTCATTCCTTGGATGATATATTTTTGGTTCGAACCTGGCAGCCATGAAGAAATTAGAGACGAATAAAGAGTGCAAAAAATACTATTGCGTCTGTTATTTCATTGCATGCGTGCATGCATGCCAGTTCCCGATAGGTGGGCTACAGAGGTTCTGACAAATGTCTGCTCATTTTCTGCATCCTGTGACCACACTCTCGACAGACTTTCTGCAGACATTCTGCATCCTGCGGCTAAACAGGCTCTGCAGACTTTCTGCAGAAAGGGTGTACCAATTGCCCACTGGGAGGTGACAGGAAGTGACAAAAATCTGTCACCTGTCTGCACGTATTCTGCATCCCGGGTGACTCAGAGTCTGTAAGATTTCTGCAGCAATACTGCAACTTTTTTTGTAAGGGAACCTAGTGCGTATTGTTTCCAGTACAGTGGAGTAGCCGCCAGTATTTTTTTTTCGTTACTAAGATTTCATTAATTAGATGTAAATCTTTATCTAACTCAAGAAGTACTGTCCTAATTATCAAAAAGTCAATGAGAAAGTTGTAGAGAAACATGAAAAACTCCCGGTAGAGCTTTCCGTTGCTCAATACGTGTTACATAAAAGTGTTTTTGCGAGCATGAAAGAAGCCCGTGAATACAGGCAAAGCGCCTCGAGCGGCCAGTCGTGCGGCAATTGCGCGTGCATTCGAGGGCTTCGTTCACACTCGGAAAAGCGCACTTATTTAGCACTTATTGAGCAACAGAAAGCTGTACAGGGAGTTTTGCATGTTGCCCTACAACTTTCTCATTGACACTTTCATAATTAGGACAGCACTTCTCGAGTTAGAGAATTATTTCCAATTAATTAACGAAAAAGTTACTGGTGGCTACTCCACTGTACTGGAAACAATACGCACTAGGCTGGCGTCGCGTACCGCCGTTCCTCTTCTTTTAAATCGTGCTGCGTGATAGCTGGGACACCCTATATATATATATATATATATATATATATATATATATATATATATATATATATATATTAGATTAAGCTTTACGGAAGCTTTAAAATCGCCTGTGGCAGGTAGCATAATTCTTATCGTGGAGCATTTCAAGACAGAGTCAGTCTCGAAATGCTTGAATACCACCTCGTACCGCATGCATGGTTGCTATCGCCAATATTTTTGGCATTAGCTCTCATATTGTTAACAGTGCGTCTTCAGTAAGACAGTCTTTGCGAAACCCGTGGTAACAGGTGCACATTTCATGACTCGGAAAAGCATTTGTGATCAAAAAATTACTCTATCTGGCGCTAAGGGGAAGCATATGTGGATGCGAAGCAGCGGGGAGATGGTTAGCTTGAGCGGGAGATGGTTTCGCGGCAGCGGCCCGAGCGCTCATCGCGGCGCTGCACAGGATAGTGAATGAGGTGTCATTTTCATACCGCGGAACTACCGTGGCGCCCCCAGCGCAGTATGCAGCGGTCGCACCACCTGTCGTGCGCGACGCTCCGGATTCCTAGAGGAGAGAAAGGGTGAGCGTAGGAGAGGAGAGAGAGGGGGAGGGGACGCGCATGCGCTGTGGGGGTGTGAGACGCGGGCGCCGCTCCGTAGAGGATTCCTAGAGGAAAGAAAGTGGGGGAGCGTAGGAGAGGAGAGCGAGGGAGAGAAGCCGCGCATGCGCTGTGGGGGTGTGGGACGCCGCGGGAGGGACGGCCAAAGCCCCCGCCACAAGATGCTTCGCATCTAAAATTCACCGGCGATCACGATACTCCCTAATGCGAAATTTGAGCGCATCTGTATACGCTCTATAAAGTTCGCGATATATTGGCTGGCGCCGACAATCTGTCTCGTGCGGCATGGCGCGACCGACTCGCTAATCGGGAGATTGTGAGATGCAATGCGCGTATGACGCATGGGGGCGATTCAGAGCAGCCGCCGTAGACAGACCTCCGCTCATGCTTAGCTTTATTTCGATGCGCTCGCCGCATACCCTACCGATGGTGTTATCCATGAAAGGACGACGCGCGTAAGTCTGGCACTATCTCGGACCGATCTTCACCACAGAAATATCTATACACCCTAGCGGTAAAACGTGCTCGGCGCGCCGCCGGCGTTAAAACGCAGCTTCGGCAGAGTGGCCCCACCACCCGGCGGCGAACCGCTGCGGCAGTCACGTGACAGCATGAAAATCTCGCCTCCTTTTTGTAGATACGAGATGTCGCGTGCTTTTTCCTTCCTCTGCTGAAAGGTCGCCGCTGTGTTTGCGTTCTTCGTCCTTCCTTCTTAGCGCGAGTCATGTGCCTTATAAAGATGACGACGTCGTTCACACTGGTGATTATTATGTTGGTGTGCTCTCTTCTGCTGTGGCGCCGCCGTGTTCCAAAGTCAAGGAGAATGAGGTGCTGGGTGTCGCCACCACGTCCTTGTTTTCAGCGTCCGTCTTGTCGTACAGAATCGGATATGGCGCACTGTCTTCAAAAAAACGTTCCGTCAGGACGTCTCGGTTTAGACTCATCATTGCAAAAAACAACTGCAAACCATGACAATCGAAACAAGCACGACGAGACCAAACCAAACTAACCAAACAAGCGCGAGCGAGAGATGATGCGAGCAGACGATAGCACGAAACGAGCAGTGCGGCTGAGGCCAGATACGAGTACGCATCGAGCGGTCGGGCGGGTTCGCATAACGCCAGTTTCCGGCGAGGACGTCACTGAAGGGGCCGCTCTCATTGGTCTCCGCCGTTCACGGATCGCGTCTTTTATCTCTTGCTCTGCGTTCGCTCTTTCACCTTTCGCTGTGCTTGTTCTCTCGGTTACGCCGCTGACTCCGACGACGCTCGCCGTAGGAACAGGTGCCTAAGAGCTGTGCTCTAAAACTGTTTTTCGTTCGTTTAGAAAAACTGACATCAGCACACATTTTCCTAGTCAATTGCATCCTTCTTAGCATGCTGGTGATGAATCGCCTTCACTTCATCTTTCTTCAACATCATTTGGGAAGCACTCCTACATCAAAGCTACCGTGAAAATGCGAACCGTAAAAAGCGCGATCATGCAAATTATACGATATACTGGTACAAAATTAAAACTCTCCGTCCATCCTCAGCGTCTTTTTGTTCTTCGAAAACAGTTTAGACACGGAGCTTCCTAATTACGTTGCTTAGAGGTCTCTGCTAATTTTGGTTTTCTCGCAAAATGGGAACTAAAGTGTTTTTTTAACTGTAATCTTGAAATTTGATCAAATTAAATCAAGATTTATTTTCTTTTGAGAGAGGAGGAGGCGGGAATAAAATCCGAGAGTACGGCTTGACAGAGGTCCCTGCCCCCTTATTTTTTCGCATGGCAAGGTACATAAAAGATACACAACTGATCCACTGCACATAGCATATAACATAAAATATTTGTTTTTAGAATGAAGATAAATGAAATAAATGGTACGAGTTGAGATGCAAGTTAAGATAACTCTTAAAATAGTGACCCTGGGTAATTCATTTGGCTCTTCAGGATCTGGTTGATGTACGCTAACAGTGGTGGAAAGAATATTATAAATGAGAACACACCTTGATGAAATACGTTCGTCGCAGAGTCGGATAAGTAAGTTGGCACTGTTTATCTTTATTTAAATATTCTCCAGGTAATTTAAAAACAGTTTTCCACTTCTTAGAAATTATTACTGAAGAGTTCGTTCGCAAGCAACTTGTTTCATACATCCTGAAAACGGTAAATTTGACGTGTTAGACAATGTCTTCTCATACAGCCTGAGACAAAGCTGCACTGGTCTAAAGATGCTGTATCTTGCGCGAGCAATTTATTCTTTAGATATGGTCTCACATTCAACATCTACGTTTCTTTTCGGGACGCGAAGCTTCGAGAACCATCTTTTGGTCCACATTTGTTTTTGGCTCTGATGGCTAGACTAAATCTGGATGATTCCAGACTGCGAGAAGGGCAGTACATGCAACTTTCTGTTCCCCGTGTATTCGACTGTACAGCATGTCCTGATCATAGCAAGCACGGTTGCTTAACTGGGCTAAGAACGTTTCAAATTATTTACAATAGAGGTATTCGTATCTATTGTGTACTCTATTGAGATATGTACATTGTGTACAGCAGAGGCTACAGAAATCAAGCACGGTGTAGAGGTCAGAAGTTGCAAGGTGAATGTTAGATTTCCGATTTTTTTAAGATAGACATGAATTGAATGCATTAAAGATTGGGATGTAGTGATCATACCATGACAGTCGAGATATGTCGTAATTGCAACAAGATGAGAATCGCATGCTCCTGATGTCCTGTTCGACATAGCTCATCAGGTAGCCGTCATCCCATGGGCAATTCGTAGAGTCCGCTCTAAATCCCTTCACGTGACCATCAATCGCCGTACCATCGTGCGAACACCCCAACCTGAAAACCGAAAAGACATGATTATCGGGCGCAGAAAACAACTTGATAGTGAATTTTGTACATTACAAAAACAGAATATACAAAGAAATACTACCATTGATAACTCGAGAACACTACCTGCAAAAAACGTTACGGCCTCTTCCGTACAATGTAAAAAAGAACTAGTTGGAACACCTTCCTAATATTCTTGTTAAAATAATTACCATAAAACACATGCCTTTTGTATAGTGAAGAGGTGCATTGCCGCCTTCCGTGGTGGCATATGTCTTTGGCGTTGCGCGGCTAAGCCCGACGGCGCGGGATCAAATCTCAGCCGAGTCGGCCCCGTTTTGCTGGGGGCGAAATGCAAAAACCACTGTGTACCATGCACTGGGTCCACATCAAAGAACTCCAGGTCATCAAAATTTATCGGGAGTCCCCCACTAAAGCGTTCCCCATAATCTTATTGTGGCTTTGGCACGTAAAACCACACTATCTTCAGGTTCATCTCCTCCACTGTCTGATATAATGTTGTTATGTCGAGGCAGATACAGCAGGAAAATTGAATTTACATGCGATTTACTGATGGCGTAGTAGTTCTGCAGAAATCTGCAAAGTCGAGGAATTGTCATACGAGGGAAAGAATCTCCTTCATCTGATAATATCATAAATCTACAATGAAAACTCATGCATACAGTTTTGCATACGGTTCTGCGAGTACGCAATTCACAGGAGACGCCTCGCGTGCGTTAGCGTTCCATCGCCTAAGTATTATATATTTCGGTCGTTTGACCAGGCGCGAGAAGGATTTGCTTCTAACTAGGATTGAAGGATTGCATCTAACTAGCTAGCTTTTTTACATGACTGTTTGCTCTTCCACTTCAGCGAATTAGACAGCTTTTACATGTAGTGAACATGTGAAATATATATATATATATATATATATGTTGAGGAAGACGTACACCATACAGCAGCAACATCGTGATCGCTCCGCGAAAGACGACACCGCAGTTACGGTTCGGAGCGCTGCCCGACGTAACTGTTTTAGCCGCCCGTTCCGCGCCAGTGTATCCGAAGGATCTATATCTACGCCTGTTCCAATAAACCTCATTTCAAATGGTGGAGGTGCGGGGTAGGACCTGCCAAGCTTCCACCCTGGAACGTCCGCACCCGTACGCTTCGTCCCGTTATGCCCTAAAACGCAACCACGCCCCACCGTCCACGGTCCTGCTATCTACGGCCGCGCCCTTTACGGCCCCGCCGTCTACGGCCCCGCCGTCTACGGCCCCACCGTCCACGCCCCCTCCACCCGTCATCTGCTCCGGGGTGCCTTACCTGAGGGATCCGGTGGCCTTCAGCGGCACCGACGACAGTGATATGGAGGACTGGCTATCGACTTACGATAGGGTAAGCGTCCACAACCGATGGGATGACACCACTAAATTGAACAATGTCGTCTTCTACCTTTCAAATGTGTCTCATCTGTGGTTTAAAAACCGCGAGGCGGATTTTTCCACCTGGTCTGCATTCAAGGCCGCCTTCATAGATGTGTTCGGACGCCCCGCCGTGCGCAGTTGCGCCAGCTCGCTCAGCAGCCGGGCGAGTCGTTCACTAGCTATATTGAGGCCGTTCTCGACCTCTCGAAGCGCGTCAATGCGTCGATGCCCGAATCTGAAAGAATCAAGCACAGCATGAAAGGCATTGACGATGGCGTCTTTGAGATGCAGCTTGAAAAAAAACAGACCAGCGTAGCGGAACTCATCAAACTGTGTCAGAGCTACAACGAACTCCGGATACAGCGGGCCTTGACTCGTCGCCTGGTTACCAACGACGACAGCCTCGCAGGTCTGGCCGTCAACTCGGGCCAGTCAACAGTGCTGCCGCAGCTCCAGGCGTTCATACACGAGGAAGTAGCTCGGCAGCTCTCACTGGTACAGTTTACTCAGCAGCAGCCCCAGCTGCGTCCAGCACCTTACCTATCATCCGCTATTCGGCACGCGATCGAAGCAGAAATTGTCGACGCTGTGGTAGTTTCGCATCAGCCGCATCGTGTAGCTGCTCCTCTCACGTACGCCAACATCGTCCCACGGCCTCGAACGCACCCTGCTTTCACACGGCGTCAACCACTGCACGCGCAGACTCCACCCCGTGCCCCTTGCGCTGGCCCCATGGCCGCAAACCCTTGGCGTACTCCTGACGACAAATCAATTTGCTTTGCCTGTGGTCGCCCCGGACATATCGCTCGCTACTGTCGCCGCCACATGCCGTTGGCCGTCTCATATGGCTATGAACGAACGACTCGCTATGACGACTAGCCCCTGCTCCGCTACACTCCAGGATCACATCCAAGCGCTCCTGATCGTCATGCTTCCTTCGACCAAAGCTCTCCGTCACCACGTCGGCGCTCTCTCTCCACAATGCGTCGTCGTCTCATGCCTTCAGAAGAGGAAAACTAAACGCCGCAGTTCATGAGGCAAGAACTGCGTCGCCGTCACAGCGTCCAAGTCTTTCCATTTCTCCGTCAAACGTAATTGCTGTTTCTGTCCAGGGAGTCTCAACTCTTGTCCTTGTGGACACTGGTGCCGCCGTTTGTGTTTTAAATGGAAGACTCTGCCGCTCCATCCGAAAGTGACGACGCCAGTTGTTGGCGTAGCCCACCGTACCGCAACAGCACAGCATGTTCAGCCGTTAGCAGCTTGTAGGGCCCGAGTTGTAATTGAGGATATTATATCCATTATTGAGTTTGTTGTGCTGCCATCCTGCTGTCACGACGTCATTCTTGGATGGGATTTCCTTTCACGACACAAAGCCATCATCGACTGCGAGCGGACAGAAGTCGAACTTTCTCCTTTGTGCGATCTCCATTCAGACGATTCTCCCGAACATCACCCTAAATGAGTCGTCGCTGAGGAGACCCACAATTCTCCGCACGCCGCTGTTGTTTTACCTGTGTCCTGTGGAAGCATCTCTGACGCCACTGTTTTGCTCGCCCCTCCTGAGACATTCATCGCAAAAAATACTGTACTGCTTCCCTGCGCGACCCTCGATTTCTCAGCTGGTTTCAGCCATATTTTCGTAAGCAACCTTTTGCCCGCTCCGCTCACATTGCTCCTTGGCCAGTGTCTCGGCCATGTCCAAGCCATTCAGTCCCTGCACATCGTTGACGTGCCAGTTGCTCATTCTCGTGATGACCTTACTGACATCTGCACTCTTTCTCCTACCGAAAAGTTTCGCACCGACATCTTTAGCCCATCCGACGCGGACGGCCTTACACCAGAGCAGCATTCAGAGCTTATCGCCGTCCTGTACCATTTTCGTTCTTCTTTCGACACTATTCAGCCTTCCCTTGGACACACGTCAACTGTTACGCAGCACATCAACACGGGCTCCCATTCACCACTTTGGCAACGACCATACCATGTGTCTCCTACAGAGCGCCGTGTGATTAGTGAGAATGTCGACGACATGCTTCGCCGCCACATTGTTCAGCCCTCTCACAGTCCGTGGGCGTCGCCGGTCGTTCTTGTTAAGAAGAAGGATGACTCTATCCGCTTCTGTGTTGACTTTCGCCGCCTAAATAAGATCACTCGCAAAGACGTGTACCCTCTACCGAGAATAGATGATGCCCTTGACTGTTTACAGGGCTCTGAATTCTCTTCACTCGACTTGCGCTCAGGGTATTGGCAGGTCCCATGGCCGCCGCTAACAAGCCCAAAACTGCATTTGTTACCCCTGTTGGACTTTGAGTTCAACGTGATGCCTTTCGGCCTCTGTAATGCCCCTGTAACGTTCGAGCGAATGATGGACACTGTTTTGCGTGGCTTGAAATGGCAAACGTGCCTGTGTTACCTCGACGATATCATCGTCTTCGCTCCCGATTTTACGACACATCTTCACCGCCTCAGGTGCGTTCTGACATGCCTTGCCAACACTGGCCTCCTACTTATTCTCAAGAAATGCAACTTTGCCGCTCGACAGTTCACCATTCTTGGACACGTCGTGTCTAAGCACAGCGTCCAAACTGATGCCGCGAAATTGCGTGCCGTTACAGACTTTCCCAGACCGACAAATATCAAAGAACTTCGCAGTTTCGTCGGATTATGTTCGTACTTCCGACGTTTTATCCACAACTTCGCGTCTATAATACGACCTCTGACACAGCTTCTGGGTAGCTCCAGCGACCTTTCATCATAGTCTCCAGCCTGCGACGAGGCGTTCACTACTTTACGACGTCTTTTCGCTTCGCCTCCTATTCTGCGTCACTTCGATCCTGCAGCTCCGACGGAGGTACACACAGACGCCAGCGGAATAGGTCTCGGCGCCGTCCTAGCACAACGAAAACCCGGGCATCCTGAATACGTTGTTGCGTATGCCAGCCGTACCCTCACCAAAGCGGAGACCAACTATACTGTAACTGAAAAAGAATGCTTAGACATCGTATGGGCCCTTAGCAAGTTCCGTCCTTACTTGTACAGCCGCCCGTCTGACGTCGTCACAGATCATCACGCCCTTTGTTGGCTATCAAATTTGAAAGACCCATGTGGCCGCCTTGCCCGATGTGCTCTTCGACTTCAAGAGTTCGACATCAATATCGAATGGCCGCAAGCACTAGGATGCTGATGCTCCGTCACGGTGTCCTCTGCCTGCCGACCTTCGACTCGCCTCTCACCATCGACAGAATTGCTTCAGAACAGCGCCACGAGCACTGGATAGCGGCCCTCCTCGACCTACTTTCCGACATGCGCACGCTGCCAGCCTCTAGCGCACTCCGCCGCCAAACTGTTCATTTCACCATTCGCGACGGCCTTCAGCATCGACGCAAGTACGCATCTAATGGCCGCAAATGGCTACTCGTCATACCGCGCAACCTGCGGTCCACTATCTGCGCGTACTTTCACCTTGACCCGCAGTGCGTCCACGCTGGAGTCTTCAAAACATAAGAACGACTTCGTGAGCGCTACTACTGGCGAGGAATGTTTACATACGTCCGCAAATTCGTTCGCTCATGTACAGACTGCCAACGTCGGAAATCTGCGCCTTGCCGTTCAGCTGGAGCTTTGCAGCCCCTTCCCTCTCCTGCCCGACCATTTGATCGAGTGGGAATTGATCTCTGTGGTCCGCTTCCTATGACACCCGCCAGTACCCGCTGGATTATCGTCGCCGTCGACCATCTTACGCGATATGCTGAAACTGCGCCACTACCTGCCGCCACGGCACGCGACGTCGCCTCGTTCCTGCTCTGCCGTTTAATCCTCCGTCACAGCCCACCTGGTGAACTTCTCAGCGACAGAGGGAGCGTCTTTTTGTCAGAGGTTGTCGAAGCTCTTCTGGCTCAGTGCCATGTTATTCATAGGACAACCACCGCCTACCACCCCCAGACCAATGGACTTATTGAACGTTTCAACCGGACCCTGGGTGACATGCTGGCCATGTACGTCGCATGTGACCACACCAATTGCTACCTTATCCTACCGTTTGTTACATTCGCCTACAACACTGCAACCCCGACTACCACTGGCTTTTCTCCCTACTTCTTGCTCTACGGCCGTCACCCATCCCACACCTTGGACACCCTGCTACCCTACTAGCCCGATGCTTCTGAGTATGTGCCCCTTTCGACTGCAGCACGTCATGCCGAAGAGTGTCGCAAGTTAGCACGCCACTTCACCACCCCTGAGCAACAGCACCAGAAAAGGCTCCATGACTCTCACTGTGTGCAATTTGTCCCGGCGACCTCGTCTGGCTGTCAGTACCTGAGAATGCTCCTCGCCTCTCTTCAAAACTTCTTCCCCGCTTCGATGGACCGTATCGTATTGTCCAGCGCACGTCTACGATGAATTACCTCATCGAACCACTGACACCCCCTTTGACCTCCGTCGTCGTGGACGTCACATTGTTCACGGCAATCGCCTTAAGCACTACCGTGAGCCGCTCGTGGTCACTACTGTTTGAGCCGCCAGGATGGCTGCTTTTTCTCCAGGGGGTGATTGTGATGAAGAAGACGAACACCATACAGCAGCTGCAGCATCGTGATCGCTCCGCGAAAGACAACGCCGAAGTCACGGTTCAGAGCGCTGCCCAACGTAACTGTTTTAGCCGCCCGTTCCGTGTCAGTATATCCGATCTATGCCTGTTCCAATAAACCTCATTTCAATATATATATTGAAAGGAAGTCGTCACAGATGACATCAATGCTTGGACGGGTTACAAGGTTCCGGCGCACCTGGAATCACGCAACCCGTCCAAGCATTGAAGTTCTCATCTGTGAGCCGTCCAGCGCGCAACCAGCTTCTCTGGCGGGCTGCACTGACTGTTGCGCGCTGGTCCCAGGTCTCGCCGACGACCATCCCGCCGCTCAGCGCTGTCCGTCTCAGCTGAAGTCGAGGAGATTCCCTCAAAGGGTGCTTCGTTGATCACTGCGAGTGGTGCGACTGCTGCAAGTCTTCTGCGCCTCTCCTCAGGTTTCCGAGGACTATCACAGGAAGCGTTGGAGAGGCTGCCCAAGGATGGTGATGCTCTGAATGACTGGAGGGCACAGTAGGAGCCATTCTGAAGCGGTGCTTTGTTGCGGTGGCCACTGTGTCTTGGGCGCCGCACTGACCCTGAAGGGAGCACCTCGACACCTGCATAGATGCTATGCTTAACAACGACAGCGCCGACAGGTGCAGCAGGGCGTTCTCGGAAATAGGCGACCGTGGTAATGGATGGCTCTGGTCAATAGCCGCTGACGCTTGCCTGAACGCCAAATCGGGATATCTGATAGCAGGAATCGGAACTGAAGGATTGCCACCGCCACTGCTCCTGAAACCACAAGGTGTTGGGGCTGGTTGCTGCTCAATACTAGAAGATACCGAAGTGCTGCAACTGCTCCCCTGGTGTGGTGGTGGATTCGGACAACAGGAATCCTGTAGTGAAGGCTGTCTTGTGATGCCCCCCTTGTGAACTGGTGTAACTGACACTCCCGAAGACTAGCATGACGACGGCACCGGGTAGAGCGGGCCTGCACGCGGCTGCTGATGCCGCCCAGGCAGGATGATTGCAGGACTCTAGGCCAATCGTTCCAGGCCCTGGTCGGGTTCTCGCCGATTGAGACGAAAGTCTAACGCCGTCTCGTAGATGGGCTGGCGGGCCATCTCGTTGGTGGATGGCGCCCCCTTTGCGGCAGGGGTGGCCTGTGCCAGAGTGGGGCTTTTGTTGCGGTTATCCTCGGCCCTCAGCAACTGAGAGCCACGGCGGCTGAGTCCGTGTCCCAAGGGTCGCCGTACTGCAGATTGCCCGCGTCGTCGCTGCATGCCTCTGCTTCCGTCGCCGCTGCGGATGCAGCTTCATTTGTAGTCTTGGAGGCCTTGCTGCCGGGTACGCTATGGAAAGCGGAGGACGCCAACGTGGAGATGCTCGAACCGGAGGCCTGTGACTGATGCGGTGGCGGCTGAGGGATCGACTCGCTGTCGCTGTTGCTTAACCGTTGGTTCTGGGCCACGCTCTTCGACCACGACGACCCGCAGCTGATGCTCGGGGATGTAGGGGACGCGCAGGCATAAGGAAGTGGGCCGAAAGCAGATATAAGAGCTGCACTCCATTCAAGCCAGGACCCCTGCTTGATGCCGTCGTACTTGTACCAAGCCTTGGCAGCACCGCAAAGTCGGTTTGCCGCAACCAGCCGTCTTTTTTTGGTCTGGCCAAGCATGACGGTCACCCATGGCATTGATAGCGCGAACCCAAAGGATGACGTCATCTTGAAAGCCGCAAAACGGAGGTATATGTACAAAATCCGGCTGCTGGAAGTCGCAGCGTATCATCTCCGCAAGGCGATTTGTCCAGCTGCCCGAGGAACCAGGGCCGGTGTCCGCGGACAGTGCGATCGCTGTGGTAGTCGTGGCAGCCGGTTCTACCACCAAGGACGCATCAACGGCATACCTTGGTGGCTGAGAAGTCGAAGTAGTTCTCATGATGATATTCTCGCCAAGGCAAGTGTGTACGGCGTTCCCAGGCGGGACAGGTCCAAGACGATGGGGCCGAAGCACTGTCTCAATGTGATGTGCAACGGCGCAACCACCGACGGATGCGAAGGTGTTCGTCAAAAGTGCGAGCTGATGATTCAGCTTGGCGATGGCTTGGACGAGATCACTGGTAGAGTCATGTCCTAGAGCCACCGAGGAGGGTTGGACGCCGTCCTCGGATGGTGCGGTGGGTGCTTTCGACGGTGGTAGGGTGGCCGGCTCCATAACCGAGGAAGCGTGGATGGCATCCCTTGCTGGCTGAGATTGCGCTGATGTCATGGGGCAGTGATCCAGAGCAGGGGAAGCGTGGACGGCGTTCCCTGGTCGCAGAAGGCACCCACGACGGCGAGGATCCATGTCCAAGGCAGCGTGAGCGGCATGCCTTGGGGGCTCGGAGATCCAGGTAGTCCCAGGTAGTGCGGAATCCATGACAAGGGAAGCGTTGACTGTGTTCCCTCGCCAGAAGGACCCTTGACGGCGAGATGCCGGAGAACGCAAGGCGTCCGCAGCACGGTGCTGAAAGCTGGAGTGCCTTAAGACTGGGCTTTCGTCGACTGCGCCATTGTAAAGGAACAGACACAGACACAGCACCCTTTCCTGGGCCGGCTGTTCGATATGCTGCTTCGTCCTCGTCTTTTGCTCGTTCGCCCTCTAGCGCCCGGTGTGCGAGCGCCCGAGCCCAAGTGCATCTCTTCATCTTTACAATATATATATATATATATATATATATATATATATATATATTGCGAGATAGCTGTTCAACCTCGACGGTTTATTATGCAGGCCGCGCGCTGAAGCGAATGGCGCTGGCCATGATGATGAGTATATACAGATGAAGAAGATGAAGGGGTAATATAATGCTCACACAATTACCCCCGCGCATGGAAGCGGCCAACCTGGCCGCTGGCTATGGCGGCGAACGCCGCATGAAAGGCTTTAAACGTGAAACATGCACAATCTCTGTGGTACGGCAGCGGCCGTCCGAAGGCGTAACAACGGGCGCGACACGATAGTTAACTGGCGAAGTCTGTTCCTGAACTGTGTAAGGCCCGACAAAACGGGACTGAAATTTCTCGCATAAACCAGGAACGCGAACTGGAGTCCACAGCAACACTTCGTCTCCAGGCTGGAAGGAAACGACACGGTGGGATGCATCATAGCGAGTTTTGCGGTCTTGTTGACTGGCGTCGGTGTTGAGGCGGGCGTGTTGGCGACACTGGGTAATTCGCGAAACAAATTGCTCACACGTTGATGTGTACGATGGCACGGGGACGTCAAAGAAAGAGACGTCGAGGACAGTGATTGGTTGACGACCATACACAAGGAAAAAGGGCGAGTACCCCGTTGTGCGTTGGACGGCCGTGTTGTAAGCGAAGGTGACGAATGGGAGAATAACATCCCAATTGGTGTGATCAGGGTTGATGTACATTGAAATCGTGTCGGACAGCGTACGATGAAAGCGCTCTGTGAGGCCATTAGTTTGAGGGTGGTAGCTGGAAGTCGTTTTATGGATGGTATTGGACGCACGGAGAACATCGTCGAGAAGTTTAGACAGAAAGGTCCTGCCGCGGTCACTCAAAAGAATACGTGGGGCTCCGTGTCGTAAAAAGATGGTTTCCAAGAAAAAGGATGCAACCTCCGCTGCGGAACCGGAAGGTAGTGCGGCTGTTTCAGCGTACCGTGTCTAGTGGTCTACAGCTGTGACAATCCATCGTTTACCGCCAGCCGATAAGGGTAGTGGACCATACAAGTCGATACCAACTACTGCGAAAGGAGCTTCAGGACACGGGACAGGTTGTAGCAGTCCAGCCGAAGGTGAGGTCAGTCGTTTGCGGCGTTGGCAGATCGAACAGGAAGCCACGTATTTTGCTACGCTTGTTGCAAGTCCAGGCCAAGAGAAGCGGCTGCGAATTCGCTCATAGGTTTTATGAAAACCAAAGTGACCGGCAGTGGGATCGTCATGAAAGGTCTCCAGTATCTGGGTCCGAAGTGATCGGGGAACTACAGGGACCCAACGGTGTCCTTCGGGATGAAACACGTACCGGTATAGCACCGAATTTTGAATCTTGTGGTTCTTCAACTGCCGACGGAGTCGAGCGTTAGGTGTGCGAGAGGATCCCCGAATACGTTCCATAACGGAGTGGCAGTAGGGGTCACTACGTTGGCAAGTTGCAAACGTATGAGAATGGCTAGGTGGGAGCCGGTCGAGAGCTGCGAGTGAAGGAAATGCAGGAGAGACGTCCGGCGGGTTGCTCACGGAAGGTGGTAAGCAGGCAGTGTTTGAAGACGGTGGTAGGGGACAACGAGAGAGAGCATCGGCATCCTGGTGTTTCTTTCCAGACTTGTAGGTGACGTCGAAGTCGTATTCTTGTAAACGAAGTATCCAACGGCCGAGACGGCCCGTTAAATTTTTTACCGTCGCCAACCAGCACAAGGCGTGGTGATCAGTAACGACCGTAAAGTGGCGGCCGTGCAGATAAGGCCGGAATTTTTGGACGGACCAAACAACGGCAAGACACTCTTGCTCGGTAATCGTATAATTTTTCTCTGCAGGTGTTAGCGTGCGACTTGCGTATGCGACCACACGTTCTTCGGAAGTTTGCTGACGTTGCAGAAGAACAGCGCCGATACCATGGCCGCTGGCGTCAGTATGTAGAAGAGTGGGTGCGGTGTTGTCAAAATGACAAAGCACAGGTTCGGACGTGAGGGCACGCCTGAGGGCGTCAAAAGCAGTTTGGCACTCGTCCGACCATACATAGGGAGCTCCAGAAGGAAGTAGTTGATGGAGCGGCGCCGCAATGGTGGCAAAGTTACGTATGAAGCACCGGAAATACGAGGCTAGGCCAAGGAAGCTACGCAAGTCTTTGGCGCGTTGAGGCCTGGGGAAGCGCAGGACAGCGGTAATCTTATCGGGGTCAGGTCGAATGCCCTCCTTGCTGACAAGCTGTCCGAGTACTTTAATGGTTTTGCTGGCGAAGTGGCACTTTTTTGTATTCAGCTGAAGGCCAGCAGCAGAGAGGCATGTCAAGACTTCGTCGAGGCGCTGCAAGTGCTGATGGAAGGTCGACGAAAATATGACGATGTCGTCAAGGTAGCATAAGCAAGTCTTCCACTTTAGGCCCCGTAGTATGGTGTCAATCATCCGCTCAAATGTGGCGGGAGCATTACACAGGCCGAAAGGCATTACGTTAAATTCGTAAAGTCCATCGGGAGTGGCAAAGGCAGTTTTTTTCTTGCCTTCTTCGTGCATGGGGATCTGCCAGTATCCGGAGCGTAGATCAAGGCTGGTGAAATACTCCGCGCCTTGTAATGAATCTAACGCATCATCGATTCGGGGAAGTGGATATACATATTTGCGGGTGATTTTGTTCAAGGCACGGTAGTCTACGCAAAATCGCACAGAGCCGTCTTTCTTACGCACCAAAACGACAGGTGACGACCAAGGGCTTGAGGAAGGGCGGATGATGCTTCGTTTCAGCATGTCGGCAACCTGGTTATCGATGATCTGGCGTTCGGCGGAAGAAACACGATATGGCCGCCGGCGCACGATGGAAGTTCCATCCGTGTGTATGCGATGAGCCGTTGCAGAAGTCTGTCCCAGAAGAGGAGAGTGCACGTCGAAGGAGTCTTTATGCTTGGATAACAACGCCAGTAACTCTTCCGTCTGCTGTGGCGTTAGATCAGTGCTGATTGCACTAGCGAGAACAGAAGCAGGGGCTGGCTCTATAGCGGTAGGTGCCCGTGAAACAGCAGTAGTCGAGGTAAGTACACAGACAGGCTGAGTGTCCAAGACGCAAATGACAACAGCGCCTTTAGGAAGAAGTACTGGCTCAGGGGTTGTGTTGAGTACAGCCAAAGTGGCCGTACCGTTGGTGAAGCGAACAAGGCTAGGTGCCAGAGCAATCCCTTTGGATAGGCAACGAGCTGATGGTACAACTAAAACGTCACCATCGGCGATGTCAGAGTTAACTACAAGAAGTTGTTCGCGGCCAGGAGGCACCATACAATCGTCAGCAGTTCGTAAGCGAAGGCGCGGGTCGGGCACGTCGTCGGAATTGTCGGTCTCGGTCAAGTTAACGAGGCGTTGACGGCACGAAATAAAAGCGGACGCGGAAGAGAGAAAGTCCCACCCTAGTATAAGCATGTGAGCACAGGAAGTCAACACTGCGAACTGAATATGGTGGCGAATCCCGTCAATCGAAACTCGAACTGTGCATTGCGCCGATGGCCGAATCACAACATTATTTGCGCCATGTAGAATAGCTCCACTGTAAGGTGTAGTAACCTTGCGTAGACGAGAGCACAAGTCAGCGTGAATAACAGAAATAGCTGCGCCCGTATCAATCAATGCAGGAACGGGTACACCTTCTACACACACTAATAAAGTATTGGCCGGGCACACTGGAGGAATTGTAGTCTGTGCGGGCCATGCAGCTTTCCCTCCAAAAACTGCACCATCTAGTTTTCCGATCGGTAGTCAGGAGTGCGGGAGGCCGGTAGCAGAGGTGATGTCGAGCGTCGGAGAGGGGAAGGCGAGCGGCGGCGCCCTTGACGGTGCCGCTCGCCTTCCCCACGAGGTGCCAGAGTCGCCAGATGGTTGGGAGTAGCAGGAGCAGGAGGCGTTGTCTGAACGAACGCTGGTGGCATAGCCGCAACCTGAGCATACGAGGGCGCCGGCGAAGGAGGGACACAGCCCACAGTGCAGGTCATGGAGGACAGCTCCTCTTTGACGATGTCGCGCAGGCCAGGAACCGAAGGTTGCGGCTGAAGAGCGGGAGGACTGCGCAGGCCGTACACTTGGAGCTCCTCGCGTATGAGAGTCCGAATCAGGACACGCAGGTCCGTATCGGAGGAAGGAGGCGTGTCACAGGCGACAGGTTGTAAACGGATGGCCTGCAGGGCGTCCAGATGCTGGCAAGTGGCGATAACATCGTTAACGGTATTTGGATTCTTGATGGCCAGTGCGTTGAACGCGACGTGGGCAATGCCCTTGAGGATATGACGAACACGATCTGATTCAGTCATGGCTGCGTCAACCCGGCGACAAAGGGCGAGGACGTCCTCGATATAAGAGGTGTATGTTTCCCCGGGAAGTTGCATGCGTGCATCAAGCTTTTTCTTGGCTACCTCAGAGCGGACGTTGGGGGCGCCGAAAATTTGCCGAAGCTGGTGTCTGAAAGCCGCCCAGTCAGGGAAGGAGCGCTCATGGTTAAGAAACCAAGTCCTGGCAACGTCAGTGAGGTAGAATGCGACGCTCCGAAGCTTGTGAGAATCATCCCACCGGTTAGACTCACTCACTCGGTCATAATTGTCCAGCCAGTCGTCAACGTCCTCACTAGGAAGGCCAGCGAACATGGTGGGATCGCGCTGCCGCGCGCTGACGGTCCATGAAGGAACGGCTGGTGGGGCAGAGACGGTGACGCTGGGGGCTCCTGGTGGATCTTCTTGGGGCATGGTGGCGGAAAGGCGGGGCAAGCGGCGACCGGAACGAAGCTCCAGGGAAACGCGAAGTCGTAGAGGACCAAGGGATCGAGAGCACTCTCCACCACTTGCGAGATAGCTGTTCAACCTCGACGGTTTATTATGCAGGCCGCGCGCTGAAGCGAATGGCGCTGGCCATGATGATGAGTATATACAGATGAAGAAGATGAAGGGATAATATAATGCTCACAATATATATATATATATATATATATATATATATATATATATATAGTGAGAGTTCTTAGCTGGCGCTCGTACTGTCCAATCCCGTACCGTCTTTTCGCGCTGTCATGAAAGATTCCAGCAAAATAGTTCTACAATTGAATTAACTACCTTTTAACGGTAAGATGTACCCCGGTGTCGATCAACGCTGTCCCTTGTACGCCCATTTCAACCAAATCAAATCAAAATCCATTCGATTCACAATGACGTTAGGGGCACAGACAACGAGCCCTCTACAAGGGATTCATTAAGAGCCTGCGTTCCTAAAGAAACATTATGCAGATCCAACGCGCATATTAGGATCTATGTGAAGCGTGATGGTGGGAGTGGAAAAACATTTAATCCGAAAAGTACTGAGAGTTGCACTAGAGAAGCATTTGAGTGACTCCCTATTCCGCAAGTCCACTGGAAATAATCGCCGCTCGGGCGAGGGCCACCAAAGAGCGTTAAGCGTCCAGGGTAGAGCAGCCAAGCAGGAACTCCACCCAAGCCTCACTTGTGGGTAGGGGGATGAAAAAGGAAGGGGTATGGAGGGGCATACTGCCATGGTGTGATAGGTGTCCGCCAGGACCCCACAATGTGCGCAGTAGCCGCGTACACCCGGCATGAAATGCTGGGTGGCCGCAGGACACAAGAAGGTGTTAGTCTGCAAGCGTCTCAGAAGTCTCTCATCCGCTTTAGAGAGACCCCGTGCAGGATCTGGGCAAAGGCGGCGCGAGGTGCGATAATGCTGTAGAATTGCGCGGTACTGCGTGAGAGCTGAGGTGCCCCGAAGGTGGTAACGGCGCGGCAGGGAGATACGCAGGCAGCGGCATGACTGGCTAGAAGACCAGTCAAGGCGGATGGAGTGAGGGTCAAAGTGCCATGAGGCCGCCCTAAGAAGGTGGGCGGTCAGAGGGGCTACGGTCAGCAATGCGAGACACACTAGCCCAACAATTATTTTGTTTCTTCCCTTTTATGTCTCGTATAGGAAAATCTTGAGTGATATACTGCAAGTGGCCTTGATCTTTAAGTTATCTGCGACGTTGTTCGTGTACAGTCGGCGTCACCCTTGTGTAGAGCGCAGGAAAGGGGGGCGCCGGGGTGCTCCAGAGGCAACCAGCGACGTCTAACGCTCGCTGCTTGATCCGTCGTCTAACTGCAGGTACTGGGCACGTTAGGGCCCAGCAATTACCATTAGACGTCGCTGGCTGGCTCCAGAGCGCCCCGGCAACAGCCCTTCCCGCGCTCTAGACAAGAGTGACGCCGACTGTACATACAGCTCTTTATACGTAACACTTTGACTTCCTTCGCCTCGACTAAATAATAGGTGCGCCATTCACCGAACAAGTATAATTAGGCGTTATCTCATCGTCATAGATATAGAAATGACTATTTTTTTCATCTTTCGTTAAAGAGGAATCGTCTCAATTGGGACACATGCACACGAATCACACAAGTACAACATACCATCATTCAATTGAAACAGCTTTAACAGGAAAGCTCTATCTGACAAAACCGTCGCTGTGTTAAATGGAATTGATTTCCAAATATTGTCAGCCGCTGATAAAAATATATTGGTAATAAAAAAGCACCGACTATAAATACCGAAGATTTGCAAGTTTAGGCTGTCAATCTGTCACCACAATTATTCTCAATGACGTGTAACAAAAAGCTGGCAGCTTACGTGTGCCCAATTTCGTGTGCTGTAATTCGAATTCCTCGGTAAGTGTAAGCAGTGTCTTCACCAAGTTGCTCGCGGCTGGCAGTGCAGGCGGATCCAACGAAAGCATATCCTACAAGTAACAGAAATAGGAGCAATTTTCATCATCCTTCTTCAACAAATACGGAATCAACACCGGCAAGACAAACGAGCTCTTTCCGTTAAAGGTGGTTTACCAACCTCGTTATCTCTGCAGCATTGGGCAAATTAAACCACTGTTTCCTGTGTTATTGTTTCTTGTGCGCCTTTGTCAGTCGAAACGTGTCTCTTTTTTTCCACGCGTATATTGCTAGTGTATCGTGCATACATCATTTCCTCTCATCTTGTATACACTGTCAGCAAATGAAAGCGCTTAACACTGGACACACCAGGACGAGCCAGCACGAATAAATGGGCTATAGTATACAGCACACTTGTTGCACAGTGCCCAGTGTGCTAAGAAAACAAAGCGAATGTGCGGTATGCTTTTGTAAATCTAACTACTTGAACCATACTGCAAATTGAATTTTCAGTACCACTTTAATGGTCCTTCAGCTATCCCTTCCTTCTGTCTCGATACACACAATGCACTTTATATTCGTATGTATTTTATAAATTGTGAGCGTGTCGCAATTTATTACATAAAAAGAGCACAAAAATTGTTAACAAGGGTGTCATAACATATTTGAGACAAAAGGGATAACCTGAATGCAGCTTAACCCATTATTCACCAAGAAAAATCTGTCAGCCATATTTTATTCATTTATGGTACCCAATGACCTTTTCGCACTATTACGGCGTCGTGAAAATTTTGTAAATTACGCTTTACTATTTCCAACGTTACGACGGCGTAATTCACAATGTACGACGGGCCTTCGCAGGAGGAAAACACGATTCAGGTCTTTAATTGCATGCTATAGCTTGGAATTATTTAAAACTAGAAAGCCTTGCTTTTAATGGTCAAATTACACTTTATGTAGGCCCGTGTAGCCTTCTGATGGCCACATTAACATCTTAGATACCATTGTTTGTTGTTTCGGGTGTTTTTTTTTTCATTAAAGTGCCTGACATGTGATTTCGGCAGGCAAAATGTTGGAGCTTTGTTTTGCTTTTCCAGACCCAAGCCGTACAAAAATAAAAATTCATACAGATGAACATGCAATATTTTACGAAGGATGCAGGCACAACTACAGTGTAACATTCAGTGCTTGCTTCGGTGGTTGAAACATTCAACATAACGGTCGCCTCTCTTGTGATGACAGTCATTTCTCCCATTACATTCCTGTTGTATTATTAGCTAGGTTACATTTTGTTTGATTTTCCTGACTTTGGATGAAATTGGGCCCCCCTCTAGTTCGCGAGTGAGGGTTGTCCATTTTTTTTTTATTTCATACTTATCTCGTCAGGCAGTGCAGTATACTACATCCTTCGTTTTTGTTGTCAGTTTTCTCCCACTTTACAACTGGTAATAAAATCATGCATAAAAGGTACCTATTCCTAAATATCTTCATAAAACAACTAAACTGTTCTTAATTTATCTAAATTTATTGACACATTGTTCGCTACTTATTCAATGTCTACACCACAGCATTTTATTTTTTCTGGCGGCAAGAAAGGAACCGGTAGATAAAATACCAATGTGATCATTATTTACTCTCTATACCTGCAACGATCTGTAAAACGTTTTTTACCGAGAAGTATCTTTTGCCGAAATATTGGTAAAAGAACGTCATATTTGGTTTGATAACAAGCAAAAGGATCTAGCATACACACAGGCCCAGCGTTCTTCTTAAAGTACACCTGCATTCATTTTCACGCTACGCTATAGAGAGGCATTGTATATGCAAAGTCGTGTAATAATGATTTACGGCATTGTTTTCTGAAATTTACACGCAAAACTCAGCTTCACGAATACTAAGCATGACAAAAAGCAAATTAGCTGCGCGCACAGAATTACTTGATATTTGCAGCACTTCTCCAATTTTGACGATGAGTAGATCAAGGACATCATGGAGCTAAAAAAAAAGCTACAGAGTGGTCGGCCTAAAAAGATCCTTCTTAGCAAAATTACATACTAACAAAAACATTATGTTCATTCTTCAAATATTTACAAATATAAGTGCTTCTTTATCGGGATCTCATCGCCGTGGGTAAGGCATAAATAGAAACTTGACAGTGCGTAAATTGCATAATCATTGCATTCTACCGGTGCTAACATATGAGGCAGAAACTTGGAGGTCAACAAACAAGCTCGAGAACAAGTTAAAGACCGCACAATGAGTGACGGAAAGAAAAATGTTAGGCGTAACGTAAAGAGACAGGAAGAGAGAGGTGTGGATCAGAGAGTAAACGGGCATAGCGGATATACTAGTTGACATTAAGAGAAAGAAATGGAGCTGGGCAGGCCCTGGGCAGATAACCGGTGGACCATTATAGTTACAGAATTGGTGCCAAGAGAAGGGAAGTTCAGTTGAGGACGACAGAAAACTAGGTGGGGCGATGAAATTAAGACATTTGCAGGTGGAAATTGGAATCAGCTAGCTCAGTACAGGAGTAATTGGAGATCTCAGGGAGAGGCCTTCGTCCTAAGACATAAAAAATAGCCTGATGATGACGATGGCGGTGACTATGAATTCAGTGGAACGTATTCGCATCCACAAATGCGAATGCGATTCTCCCCATGCAAAGTCTGCCTAGCTGAATTCGCCAACCGAGCCTTTTAGCGCGTGCTCAACCTCTTAAATGTTAGAGTTTGGCATGCCACTTACTTTGTTCTAATTCATCAATTATCACAGATCGGCTAACTTATCGTCATGTACTGGGTACATAAGTTTTATGTTTGTTTTTTTCATTTTATAATTAATACTATTTGCTTGGTGGGTAAAGCTTGTCTCTTACCTGCTATAGCCTACCAGAGAGACTTTGATACTCCCGAGCGTTCCCCACCCCATCGTTTATATCCCACGTTTGCTTTATCGCTACGCTATTATTTCCACCTTTCTTTCTCCTCTACCATTTCGCTAGTCTAGGGTAGCAAACAAGAAGCCTCTCATCTGGTTAACCTACCTGCCTTTCCCATCTCACTCCTCCCTCTTTCAGTATCCACGCCAATACTGTTAACGCCTTAGAAATCTTCTTCGACATCTCATTCAACGTTGACATGTTATTTCACACTGACTGCCGTATGAAACGTTAATATTTATTCAGCAATGCCGTCACGGGACCGTTACCGAAGCGTGTGCACGAGGACGCAGCGAAAGAATGACAATGAATGCACGACTCGGATCGCATGTGGATGTTTTGAGGCAACAACAATAACAATTTGTACGCGTTGTACGATTTGTACGCCTGTTGTACGCGTATATAGACTCCTGTATGTACATATTCTACCCCTCGCTTTCCTTCTTACATTTTGGTGAAAGTGCGGGGTAACGCTCCGACAACACGGAACTCCGCAGTGGGCTCCTCGTGTCGTATATAGACTCCTGTAAATACATATTTTACCCTTCTTACATTTTGGTGACAGTGCGGGGTAACGCTCCGACAACACGGAACTCCGCAGTGGGCTCCTCGTGTCGTATATAGACTCCTGTAAATACATATTTTACCCTTCTTACATTTTGGTGAAAGTGCGGGGTAACGCCCCGACAACACGGAACTCCGCAGTGGGCTCCTCGTGTCGTATATAGACTCCTGTAAATACATATTTTACCCTTCTTACATTTTGGTGAAAGTGCGGGGTAACGCTCCGACAACACGGAACTCCGCAGTGGGCTCCTCGTATCGTATATAGACTCCTGTAAATACATATTTTAACCTTCTTACATTTTGGTGAAAGTGCGGGGTAACGCTCCGACAACACGGAACTCCGCAGTGGGCTCCTCGTGTCGTATATAGACTCCTGTAAATACATATTTTACCCTTCTTACATTTTGGTGAAAGTGCGGGGTAACGCTCCGACAGCACGGAACTCCGCAGTGGGCTCCTCGTGTCGTATATAGACTCCTGTAAATACATATTTTACCCTTCTTACATTTTGGTGAAAGTGCGGGGTAACGCTCCGACAACACGGAACTCCGCAGTGGGCTCCTCGTGTCGTATATAGACTCCTGTAAATACATATTTTACCCTTCTTACATTTTGGTGAAAGTGCAGGGTAACGCTCCGACAACACGGAACTCCGCAGTGGGCTCCTCGTGTCGTATATAGACTCCTGTAAATACATATTTTACCCTTCTTACATTTTGGTGAAAGTGCGGGGTAACGCTCCGACAACACGGAACTCCGCAGTGGGCTCCTCGTGTCGTATATAGACTCCTGTAAATACATATTTTACCCTTCTTACATTTTGGTGAAAGTGCGGGGTAACGCTCCGACAACACGGAACTCCGCAGTGGGCTCCTCGTGTCGTATATAGACTCCTGTAAATACATATTTTACCCTTCTTACATTTTGGTGAAAGTGCGGGGTAACGCTCCGACAACACGGAACTCCGCAGTGGGCTCCTCGTGTCGTATATAGACTCCTGTAAATACATATTTTACCCTTCTTACATTTTAGTGAAAGTGCGGGGTAACGCCCCGACAACACGGAACTCCGCAGTGGGCTCCTCGTGAGACCGAAGGCATTGGCGACCCAGACTGGACTACTGGATAGTCAACGTCAGTCATCTGCAGTTGCTTCGCCGTCTGCAACACCATCGGTCATCTTAGCGCAAGTTCGTGACCCCGGTACGTTTACCGGAACTGGCAATGTCGACGTAGACGACTGGTTGAACTGGTACGAACGCTTCAGTGCCTCCAACCACTGGGACCCGACGTTGATGCTGGCAAACCTTGTATTCGACCTGCAAGGCATAGCTCGCGTGTGGTACGACACGCACGAAGCGGAGCTCACAAACTGGGACCTTTGCAAACATAAGCTTTGGTATCTTTTCGGTCAGCCAGATGTTCGTCAGCGTGCCCTGAAACAAGAACTCTCCTCTCGAGTGCAGACCACTACCGAGTCCCACATCGCCTACATTCAGGATATTTTGGCCCTTTATCGGAAGGCCGATGACACGATGTGGGAATCGGACAAGGTTGGCCAGATTTGGAAGGGAATCGCTGACGATGCTTTTAATTTACTCGTCTTCGGGAACTACACCTCAGTGGCTGACGTTACTGCAGAGCGTCGGCGGTTTGAGCAAGCGAAGAGCTACCGCATCCAGTCGACGCTCATGCGGTTGCCTAACACCGCCACCGCTTCTTCTTGTGAGAACTTCCCGCTGCGTCGCCAAGCTAATCCAACAGAAGACGTATTGCACATCATTTGACGCGAGATAGAGGCTGCTTCACCTCCTGCTTTTCATAGCCGTAACCACGAATCTCGACCAAGCATTGCGCTAATTCAAGCGGTTGTGCGGCAGGAGTTGGAGGACGCTGGTGTTAGGCCTGTTTGTGCATTCAGTCGTGCGGCCGTGGACCCGTCGCCCATTCGTCCCCGGGAGCCCCCTTATAGCCGATATCGCGACCCAGCAGAGCGAGGTACACACCATGACAGGCCGACCTCCTTCAACTGAAGAGGGATTGGTCACATTGCTCGTCACTGCCGCAATCGAACGTATCCACCGTATCGGTCTTTCTTGACCAACAGCCACCAGGATACCAGATACCCAACATTTGGGGAGGGCTCTCAAGTGCATCATATTGACGCACACTTACCCGTGCCCTGTCACCACGTAATCGTCGGTCACGCTCCACACTACTTCGTCGGTCCCCATCGCCCAATTCCGCTGGTTGCTTCTTGCAAACGTAAAAGATGCAGCGCCCGGAGGTGAAGCGGCATCGCCTGCCCTACCTGAAAATCGTCTTTTGACCGTGCCCACAAATGGAAACCTCTTGGACGTTGAAGTAGACGGTGTTAAAGTGTCGGCGCTAATTGACACAGGCGCACATATATCAGTAAGGAGTTCGCACTATTGTCATTGTCTCCGCAAAGTGCTCACGCCTGCTACTCCGATTGCCGTACGAGTCGCCGACGGCAGTAAACCTCCCGTCGTTGGAATGTGCACCGCCCGCGTGAGCATCGCTGGACACAATGCCACAGTTTTGTTCGCTGTCCTCGACCAGTGCCCTTACGAACTAATCCTTGGCATTGATTTCCTGTCGTCTCACTCAGGCCTCATCAATTTTGCCACCGGTCTCCTACACTTGGAACTGCCTCTGCCCCAAGATGCCGCCGTTAAACCACTCGCCCACTTGTGCACCGCCGATTTGTTCGGCTTATGCAGAAAGCCTCTAGGTACGTTACTTTGTCACCAACCCCACGGGTATCTGACGGCGACTACATGCTATCACCGACGTTCGACGTGATTCATACGCGCAATGTAGCCCTCCCGCATGCAGTTGTGACGATTGCTGACAACCGCACGTATGAACATTCGTCTTTTGAACTTTGGCACCATTCCGCAAATCTTACCGCAAGGCATCAGACTGGCGAGTATATCTGCCCTTAAAGAAAACGCCCAGTTTGATATAGATCCTGATACCGCCTTGCCGTCTCCTTGCCCTATGACACAGTCCAAGATAACTGACTGCATCGATAAAACGATATCACCTGCCATCTCTACGTCCAACTTTCCTGATATGCACTGCTTTCTAACGTCATACCGGGACATATTTGATTTTGACGACGGGCCGTTGGGCAAAGCCTCTATAGTAGCACACCGTATCGACACTGGTGATGCTCGCCCAATTCATCGGCGTCCTTATCGAGTGTCGGCGACTAAACGTCACGTCATTCAGAAAGAAGTCGACAAGATGCTCGAAAAGGAGATCATTGAGCCTTCTTGCAGCCCTTGGGCTTCCCCTGTCGTTCTCGTAAAAAAGAAGGATAACAGTTGGCGTTTCTATGTCGACTATCGTCACCTAAACAAGCTCACTAAAAAGGATGTTTATACATTGCCGCGAATTGACCTGCATGGCTGCCCCACGAACCTACGTATTTTTCCTCGATCGACCTCCATTCGGGCTATTGGCAAATTGCAGGGGATGACAATGATCGGGAAACGACCGCGTTCGTAACATCAGCCGGTCTTTATCAATTCAAGGTCACGCCGTTTGGTCTGTGCAATGTCCCAGTGAGATTAAAACACATGATGGACTCCCTTCTTCGGGGCGTGAATGGCCCACTTGCCTATGCTACCTCGACGATGTCGTCGTGTTTTCATCTACTTTTTCGAGTCACTTGCAGCCTCTGTCAGTGGTTCTCGATGTGTTCCGGAGAGCTGGCCTGCAGTTGAATTCCTCTAAATTCAATTTTGGTCGCCGTGAAATTACAATCCTTTGGCGCCTTGTTGACGCTGTAGCTATCAGGCCAGACCCCGACAAGGTTCGTGCAGTGGTCGATTTCCCCGTACCACGTTTCATCCATGACGTCCGCAGCTTTAGGGGCCTCTACTCGTAGTTTCGTCGTTTCGTGAGAGATTTTGCAACTATCGCCCAGCCACTTTCGCCCAACTACACCCGCCGTGGTTGCTCAGTGGCTATGGTGTTAGGCTGCTGAGCACGAGGTCGCCGGATCGAATCCCGGCCACGGCGGCCGCATTTAGATGGGGGCGAAATGCGGAAACACCCGTGCACTTAGATTTAGGTGCACCTTAAAGAATCCCAGGTGGTCCAAATTTCCGCAGTCCCCCACTACGGCGTTCCTCATAATCAGATCGGGGTTTTGGAACGTAAAACACCATAATTAAATTTTTTCGTCGCCCAACTATCGCCCAGGCTTGCGCTCCGGCGGCTCAAGGTCATTTCGACGCAATGAATGACCTTTGGAGACATGGCGTAGTAGAGATAACCCACAGATGACTGGGCAGGCCAAATTGAAGCTGATGGGCCGCTCGCTGATCCTCACGATCGGTGATCCCAAAACAGATCCTACGTCATGAAAATAGTTGTTACTTTCCTGCTTCGTGTGCACCATAAAGAACGACCGCCGGTGGAAAATATCTAGAGCTCTGGCTTCCGCGCCTCTTGTAAGCTCAGTGCTCCTTTGAAATATTATATAATATATGGCTTTTCAGACGAATGCCCACTAACTGCAGTGGCTCACCGTCTATGGCGCTGTGCTGCTCAGCAGAAGAACGTGGGCTTGAGTGGTGGCGGCGGCAGCTCTACTTTGTTGGGGACAAATCTAAGTTTAACTAGAAACCACGAGATGATGTATCTTGCAGTATGCGTAAAGTACACTTCTATTTCACTCCTATTTTACTCCTAATCACTGGCCGTTAATCATTCCAGTGCGCAATTTCACTTCTCTTCTGTCGTCGTAATGGGGAGGCAAAGCTTGCACTACGCCACGCAAAGCTCGAGTCACAACGAAGCTGGTCGATTGATTGCGTCTCCTGGTAGTTGCTAGGTTGAACTTGGCTATGTCGAGGTTGAACTTCGTTGTATCCAGGTTCAACTTGGTAGCAGCTAGGTTCGGCCTTGGCTATGCCTGAGTTGAGCTTGGTTATGCCAGGTATTTCTTAGGTTATGACGCAATCGATCAGCCAGCTTCGCTTTGTCTCGAGCTTTGCGCGGCCTAGTGCAATCTTTGCCGTTTTTTCTTGTTTGGCGGTACTCTTTATTTGCTGCTTGAACGAATAAACATTTCTGCAATATTTTGTACTGTTCTGCTCATCCCATTCCCCGTATTGCTTAGGTGACCCAAGCTTATAAATGATTGATCAATCTCCCATGTTACCTATGGGATGTCAAGGCAGAAATTGGAGCTCTTAAAGGTAACTCGCAGATACGCGAGTCAACCAAGCCCTTCCAGGATTCTCTTTTGGAGATGCATACAAGCAGTAAGATAGCAAGAGATAAGAGTAACGACAGGCTCGCAAATGCAGAGGGTGACGATCACAACCGATGCTGGAAAACCAGAATTGTTTTACAGCTGTCAGAAACTTTCACGGAATGAGAGCAAGGCGATGATTTTAAGTTGACACGACCAAAGTGCGTATTCAGAGCTGATAGATCAAGTTTCGAAAGCAGTAAAAACAAAACGTCAATTTTCATTATATTGATATAACATCGTAGGAGTAAACTACTTCCAGCCGATCGAATTGAATATTTGCATTATTTCCATGTCTATGCAGCAAGTAACACCTTCACATAACTAAAAGGCACAGCACCATTAGTATGTTATACTACACGTGCGGAAATTCCGACTTCCTACTCTAGAAACACGTGGAACATGCAATCCCAAAATCATAAAGCAATTTGTCAGTATAATAATTCTGATACCAAGAGCTAAGTTTAATAACCTTTAGGGAGCATAAATTTGCTTCGGGGATGTCATCAATTCTTGTAAAGGCATTATTACGAAGTGCGCACCAGAGCGAAAGGTTAAACTTCTAAAGCAGCGCTGTACTTGCCTGAAAGACTCTCCTCTCTTCTTGTTCCCTGTACTGCAACCATGTCGTACCTAGAAAAGTGTAAATCCAGGAAAGACATGGAGTTAGCATATAACTACTGGACACCTGAAGTCAACGACTATGGGTAAACAGAAGCATCAGCGTATAGCCAGCGTTTTGACAAGGGAATTGTCTTCGTTAGGGCCTAAGCGTTGGCTTCAAGACGACGCTTTAGTTGTTCAGCCTGCTTTATCACTACGTACCGTGTGTTTATACATGAATAAATGCTGTTTTATTTGCCTAAAAAAGGCACTAAAGCCGTCATTTACGGCACATTGTCACGTTGTGACAATAAAGCACTAATCAAAACTTCATTATTTAATTTTTGTTTATTAGTCTTCTGACGCTCATGTTATTAGCGGCAAAGTATATATGCCCGCCTCGCCTAGGCACTTGTCTGCCTAAACGCTATGTTCGCGGCGCTTAAAGATTTAGGTAAAAAAAATGTGTATCGTCTAAAAAACACCCAGTACATAGCGTCGCGCTGAAGCTCTTCAAAAGTTGTTCTGGGATTACGTAGAGGCGACAAGTTGGTGGCGACACATCATCATTTGAGAGAACTTCTGGGGCACAGAAGAAACAGTGTCCTGGCAGCTCTTAACGGCACTAGGCATATCAAGATGCTGGCGCGAATACGAGCCCCACCACCAGCGTTGCACGTGACGCTCCTCAGTGATGTGCGCGATGAGACGCAAGGGAAAACGTCAGAGTTCGTAGCTTGCTGTTTATTGTCTATTCCCCTCAGACCACTACACGAAACTCAGTGTGGCATATGCCGCACAGCAGGAACGCGAGACTTTTTGGCCACAACACTCATGCCAGCAGTGGAGCTCCGAATGCTGCTCTGGCCCGGCTGTATAGAGCCAATTTAACGGAGGCTGAAGGGGTGTCTTTGGTCAAAATTAATCAAGAGCCCTCCACTACGGTGTGCCTCATAATCAGGACCGGTTTGGGCACGTAAGACCCCAGAAAGAAGAAGGTGTGTCTTTCTTCGTTGTTTTTGCAGGCAAACGCCCTGCGCGTCTCTCACGTCCCCAAAAACCTATTGACTCTCCACGCGAGAGTCGTGCTTGCACAGTGAATACCGGAACATCAGGACGGTGGAGACGGCGGAGCTGCGGACTGCGTCAATGCGCCTGAGTGTCCCTAAAATTGGTATCGCAATAAATATCAGCCAGTTCAAGTATCTCAATAGTTCCCAACAGACAACCCCGAAAAGAAAGGAGTGCACTGAACTTAAACCCGCGCACGCGTGCACGCGTGCACGCGATGTATTGAACTTGCAGCGCGTGCGTTCTGCCCGTATTAAGCAATGTACGATGTATAATCTGTCGCAGAGTCTCTCCTGCGAACGTAATATTTAATAGAGCAACTATTGGGAATTAGGCTCTGATATCCGTTCAACGTACACGTAGCTAGCACGGCTCCGTTGATGTCTATCACGAACATGCGAGGGACCCCCGCCGGGTGCCAAAACTGCGGCTAAACGATCACGCGTGCCATTACCGTTGGACGTGCTTGGGCACATTCCAGAGATATCTACTTCCTTACAGTAGTCTAATAGATACCCGCTTCGAGTTATTCCAGTCACTGGGACATTTGCAACCGCTCAAGTTTGCACCAAGCGTGATGTTAACTATTTCTCCCAATGCGCAAATTTTCCGTTACATGGTGGCGATTTTGGCCCTGCTTTATAAAATTCTGAAATGCCATTTCAGGGCTTCCATTAAGCCATAGCTACTTAGAAGGTTGATATCACATCCAATGCCTAAATCCACGAAGCTATATTATTCCCCGTTATAACAAAATTGGTGAATTCTACTGTTCTTGGTGCTTTGTGTAATGTTTTAGGAAAAGCTTGAGGAACTTTTATTTTCCCGAACACGTCGTGTGACCTTTATTTCGCGGTCAAAATATTATAATTATATTACGACGGTAACCTTTGCACTTACCCTGTTTGAAAGTAGATTAAATCGAATGATTCGTACGCTTCAGCTCGCTTCTTGACGTATTCAACGATGTTATAAAGAGATTTCAGGGCATCTATACCACCTTCACGCAGGTATTCATAGTACAAATGCTCCTGCGTATACTGAAAGACAATTATGTGATACACACTTCATTTCATGTAGTCTGGTTGTATTGTAAATAAAGCTTGCTATAAAATAGTTTGTTGCAAACGAAGGCACACAGTGGCAGCCAACAGCAAAAAAGATCGCAAATCATGCCTTCATAGCAACATTCGAGAATTTTATCTACGCTGGGACTTCACCCAGTAATATCCCCCTGGATATACCGAAGTCTGGTGAAGTGTAAATAGGCTATCTTCACCAGATATAACGACGAACCTGGCAGCCAGTGTTGATGGCACAGGTACAGCACGGAGGCATTTGCAATCTCTGGATGCCACTGCGCTTGGGGCTATTAACGGTTGTTCCTTTACGGCCTCACTGTGGAAAAAATTGCTGTGAACGTCATAATGCCAAGAGTTCCGCAACTGATTCATTCGGGACAGGCCAAAAACAGACACTTACTGCCACTGGGAGTCGGTGTATCATTTTATACGATGAGTTTTATAGCTCAAAATTCTGACCTATGCGTGATCCAGTCAGCGCAGAACCAATAGTACCGTTTCTGGCATGCTGAGGGAACTGCAGTAACCCGATTGAGCAACAAAGTTGCAGTTTCGCCAGAAAGCGAAGCATCGCTAGCGATGGCAAATTAGTGAATGGCTATACGAAGTAGTGATAATAGTTTCATCGGCCGAGTAAACTTTAAACATAAGTATACTAAATAAATGAACACGCACGGTGTCACACACGCACAAGCAAACATGAACACATCTAAGTCGATGACCGCGGAAATCCACTGTCAAAACGCTGGAGTGAGTAAACGCGGCTGCGAGTGAATTGGCCTTCGTGTTGCGTTTCGCATCAACGCGAACTAAGCCGCGAAGAGCCCGGCTAACACTGTCCCCGACGCACATGGCTTTCAAGATACCGCGGACCAGGTAAGCACGCCCCCCCCCCCTCCCTCCCCTCCCCCAAGAGCCTTGTGGACCAGACGGGCGCGCGCGGCCCTGGTAGTGTAGTACATCCCACCCACCCAACCCTCCCCCGCGGAGCGTTGCGCGCAACGGAAGACGGCAAGCTTCCTTCCCTCTTCCCTTCCTTGCGTGCGCGAGATTGAGCCACGATCGCCAGTTCACCCTCGCAAGCTTCATTCGCACGTACAGCATACGGCGCGCGGCAACGATTTTATCATAAGACTTTATACCGTAGAACCTCAAGGCGACGGCGACGACGACGTTAGACAGCAGGCAAAAATGTGTCTGGAGTGTTCAATAAAATTGCTATAGAAATAAAAAAATGTGCCCAATAACTCATATATCCTATAATCCGATAGGAAACAAGATGTTATGTATAAAAAGCAGCTTCGCTGTAAAAAAAAACATTTTCCATCTGTAATATGAAGTGATTCTATATGTATCTTTTTCAGTAGAGTTTTTCATGTAGAATGTTAGGTTAGTTCGAATGGATGCATACGTTATATTAGCGTGAAAATGACTCCATCATGAATGCAAGGACGCAGGATGATCCCTAACACAGGACCCCCCTCGTCCTGCGAGCTTTTTTGTGTTTTCGTCGTCTTCCGCGCTGATTCAAGGTATGCTAAAGCAATATTTCAGTTGTGGATGGCTCAGAAAAGAAGTTATTTATTTTATACTAATTATTTCATTACAACAACAATTTATAGTGTTTTCGTTAAGAGCCTACCCTCCGTGGCCACAAATAAAGCTGATCAAGAGCTAGTGTATCTTGATGTGGGTAGTAGGTTGGCTACGCCAGGTTAAATATCCCACTGAGAACCTTTCATGGAGTTTTCATCGGTGTGAAGTAGTCAGGTATGCTATAAAAGCATTTAATTCTAGCATTTTTGTATACATCTTCTTAATCGTGTTTCTCTTCCTCAGATTTTATATCTACCTTGTACCGCTACCTATGCCTGTAACGGATTCGGCCGTATCAACCTCTTTCCTGATTTTTCCCACCAATACTCTGTCTCTCTCGCTTATCTCGACTGCCGACTGGCTGATGCTTCCATCCACTTTAAATCCAAACGCTTGTGCAAGCCCTTTCTGGAAGTCATGCATCCTGGTGGTGAAATGATAAGACGGCTTTTCTTCCGACCCTAGGTTAATTAATATTTAGCTAGAAAATTATTATTACGCTAGCAATCATTATGTGGTAGGAAAAGGCACTTGATGTACCTTTGCTTTCATGGAGGGTCAACGACTGAGATAACATGAGTACAAGTCGACTTGCTTAACTTAAGACTGAAAAGAATTCGTTCTATACTCCACACCATCTGAAGTGGTCAGTAAGCTGAGTGCAGGTTGGTCATTTTCAATGAACATGACTTGTATTCGGTCCTGGAGACAGCTGATATTGTGCAAAGCAAATCGGTAAAATCGGTGTGTGTACTCTGCCCATCAGACGAACAGTGGGAGAAAAAGTAGGTAGCGTTAATCACTGCTTCACCAGCACCCGTTACGTCCATTATTAGGCAAACAGTTTCACTACTAATCGAATCAGGCCTTCCTAAGTTTGTTGCTGATCTGATCACGTTCAGTGAGACAAATTCCCGAATTGACTTTGAATTGTAAATTGAATTTTACATGCACTGCGTCGAATGTACGGTCTCGACTACACTACCCCCAAAGCACATTTTATTTTATTGCACCAGGAATTTCCCCCTATACATCATGGAAGCCATATGGAGAGTCTGGTCGTGCTCTACATATTTCTTATCTGATCCATGACATCGATATTATTCATTCAATAATAGTCATTTCTCAATCCAGCATGTTCTCTGGGTGAATTAGGTCGTGTTTCCCTGATTCTATCGGAAATTACCACGGTGAATATTTGTACAATACTGAAAGTAAGCTAATCAACGTATGCTTATTTATTATTTAGTCACATTTATTGCTTTTCTCCGGGACATCTCTTGCAACGCCGTCGTCACCAGTATATCGTCGCCAGTAGTTACACATGGAACTCCTGTATTTTGTTCGTCACTACTTCTAATCAAATGTATGTGGCTGTTCTGGCTACTCTACAGTTCACTACAGATGTCATCTGCTGCCTTTACTATATCTTTCAAATTGCTGATGACATTGTCCTGCTCATCTTTCACTGCATGCAGGGTGTTTTTTTTTTACTACGCCAAGTTTCCTGCTCATAGATTTCATGCTGCGCTGATTTAAAGCGATAACTTTTTTGAGCTCGTCGCTTAGTGTTGTGTCGGTGCCGTCCGCAGAGAGAGATGGAGCAGCGCAGCGCAGACCCTTGCCAGTACTACCAAAAATGATTGCATTGGTGTAAGCATACGCGGCGCCTCCACTTATGAGAGAGGACCATTCGGTCACGTTGCCTCCAATAGCAAACAACACAGTACTGGCCATAGGCCGTTATTTATCGACCACAACTTAGTTTCAGAAACGGTTTACGAACAACAGGACGAAATTACGATGGATTAAGACGGGAAGGTAGCCTTGGTAGCGACCATAAAGGTATACCCTTGAACTACGGGAGCCGTACCAACGCCAAAGAGGAAGCGACACCAGCAGAGTACTTAAACGGAAGTGGCAGTTTCGCCCGAGAGGTGAAGCATCAATTGCGATAACAAATTAGTACAGCACTATATGCAGTAAGGATAGTAGTTTTATCGGCTGTATAAACTTGGACACATTCACTTGCTAACTGAATTAGCAAGCATAGTGTCTGCGCGCACAAGCAAACAAGAATAGACCACACTCGATGACCGCAGACAACCGCTGTCAAAACGCTGTCGTGAGCAAGCACGGTAGCAGCAGCTGCGAAGGTTCGTGCGGTCCATCGGTTCAATGGAAACTGAGCGGCGAAAGCACAGCGCATACAAAGATAGGAGCCGTGTGAAGATCGCTTTCAAGATACGGTGCACGCGACAGCCCACAGCCACCTGCAGCCGCGTAAAGTACAAGCACGCAGTTGCTGGCAGAGTAGGAGCCGCACCCCCTCCCTCCGGCGCTGCCTTCCCGCCTTCCTCCTTTCGCGTGCGCCATTGGGCCGCCAGTTCCCCTTGCACCCTGTCGCAAGATACCCCCCCCTCTCTCTCCCTCCCATCCTACCACCGGCTTTCGCGAGACGGATGACGCAGCGTTTGCTCTCCGCCGTGCGTTCGCTCTCCCTGAAAGCGGGCGTCCTTTGCGCGCTTATACCTCCCGTGACGCCGCCCGGGAGCTATAAGATAACAGTCAAATTATTGGCAAACCTTACAGATCGGGCGTGCGAAACTCCACTCGAATACATCAACGCCATTTGGACCGGGGACACTTTGTTGCTACCCGATTAGAAGACATCATTGGTAATCTTTATCCAGAAAGAGGGGGAACCAGTAAACATAGACCCATCCAGCCCATCTGCCTTACTTCAAGTGTAGGGAAACTCTTGGAAACGATGGTCCGTGACCACCTCTCTGAATATCTCGACAACAAGAACATCTTCGGAGACACCATGTTCGGCTTCCGAACACATAATTCGGCACAAGACATCCTTTTGCAGCTTCATGGCGAGATTCTCGAACCCACAGAACACCCACACAACGACAAGATAGTCCGGGCACTCGATCTCAAAGGTGCCTTTGATGATGTTAAGCACGACGTCATACTAAAGCATCTTAGCGAGACCAACTGCGGCGCTCCTACATTCGACTACACCAAACATTTCTTAACGGACCGCTTGGCCTTTATACGCATACAAGAGACCGAGTACGGTTCGTACTGATACATCACAAGGCGCTGTGTTGTCCCCGCTTCTCTTTAAAATTTCAATGACACACCTCCCGGCACAGCTGGCAGATATCGATGGTGTTCAGCATGCGCTGTACGTCGATGACACCACCATCTGGGCCACTACGGTAAACATAGGAGAGATGGAGGAATGCCTGCAAGCAGCGGCAAGTATAGTAGACCACTATGCCACGTACTGCGGCCTCCAATGCTCCCCGTCCAAGTCTCAATTTGTGCATATTCGACTTTCCCGAAATGCAATATCCCAGTTCAGCTTTGCCTCGCCAGCGGCCCCATCCGAGAAGTGGAGGAGATTCGAATACTAGGTCTCTTCATTAGTCACCATCGAACAGGTGGGCCGGATGGTTCGCCGCGTTTCCAACAAGCGAGGAGGGTAGCGAAGTAAGGAGGCGGTGCGGCTCACACATGCCTTCGTAACTTGTAGAGTACTGTACTCGACTCCCTACCTCCGCTTATGGAAACATGACGAAGATTGCTTGGAGGTGCCGCAACATGCTCAAGAGAGCCCTCGACCTCCCGATCTCCACTTCCAACGCGCGACTTCTCGCATTGGGGGTGGTGAACACTTATCGGGAACTTCACGAGGCGCATCTCGTTAACCAATACACGCATCTCGCCCAGACCGTGTCCGGTCGTCGCCTCTTGGACCAGTTACATATGAAACATGACCACCACACGATGGAAAGGGTTCGAGTGCCCGAACTCTGGAGAGGTGCCCTCTACGTTCTACCCCTCCCAACTAAGATGAACAAGGAGGACCATAATGGCCGGCGCCAGGCACGGGTGGAGGCCCTTCACTGCCGCTATGTCTCTAAGAAACACTTCTACGTCGATATTGCAGGTTCTAACCACTCCATAGGGAGGTGGTACACGGCTGCAATCATACACGATAAAAGATAAGTGGATGGCCTCTCGTTCAGAGCACCCAGTTCAATGCATGCGGAGTAGGTGGCGATCGCCCATGCAGCCTCCCATCGTGACTCTAAATTAACCCTCACAAACTCCCACGAAGCCTGTCGTAACTTTCAGTTCAGATGGATCACTCCACTCGCCGATAAAATTCTTCGTCGCAGTACCCGCGACTGCGATCCAACTCATCGTGCAATCATATGGGTCCCCAGCGACCAAGGAATGTCAGGTAACCAAGCCGCCCATGAGGCAGCCCGCGCACTCACTTACCGGGCACCAGGCATCACTTGGGAAGATCTTGACCCAGATCACAGCCGTATTCTTTCTTGTAAAGAGATTATTGAGCACTATCGAGCCGAACACCGGCGCTATCCGGTACTGAGTAAAGCTGTCGAGCGAACTCTGCTTAGGCTCTTTACAAAGACCCTGCTGTGCCCGGTGGTTCTCAAGCACTTTGATCCTTCTTTTGACGGCTATTGCTCATCCTGTGGGGAGGTGGCCGACACCTTCCACATGGTTTGGGCACGCAGGCAAAATTATTCCCTCCACCCTATTACACCTTCCCCCACCCGAGAGGACTACGAGGTGGTCCTGCTCGGCTGCCAGGAACTATCGGCCCAACACCGGCGCAGCGGTCAAGACCAACGGTGTCCTTGAAGGAGGAACTCCGCCCAGTATATTAAGGGCTGAGACCCACTAGCGGCCTCTCCCCGAGCACCCCTCTGTATATATAGCCCAATAGATGCTATTCAGCACCACCACCCATAGGTCATGCCGCCCGAGTCAGGCGAACCCAGAACGTTGGCTTCTCGAGGCGCGTTCCATATTCTCGCCTTTTCTGTTGAGCCCAAGCTCAGCGGGTATGCTGCAAACCTTACAACCAATATGCAATAACCGTTACACTTTCCTACAATTCATTTCCCTTCTTGACTTTCACTTCATAGTAACAGTACTGTACAAGGACTGTCATTCTCTGTCACTCAGTGCTGAGAAACGTCCACAACGCACGATATCCCGCCGCCGCCGTCTGCTGTCTTTTGGTAAGAAATGAATGAGACGCTAAATATCACAGGTTAACGTGCCTCCACGCTATGCAGGCTTCACCAAAGATTTTGAGAATAATTAAGGATAAATCCCCGCTACGGAAATCGCGCGCGCATCAAGTGCACTTTAGTTTTGACATTGCGGTTGGCGATCGTTAGGCAGTGAGCTTCCCTAGGCCGTTTATATTTTCCCTGGCAGAATCTCTCCTGCAGAATGTGACGGATGGTGAGACCTTTGGTTGCGGCTTATAAAGAAGATGTCACACCTCAAGAAGGTCGCGAAGAGGCGTCATATTGCTGCGGTATCATAACAAGTTGTCCAAGCTTTGTCCTCGCATTAGCAATGGCAGCAAACGAGGTTGCTAAACCAGGCATGAATTCCCCATCGTTAAATGTGCGCATGGGGCTCATATTTTATTCCCATGACGGGTTAGAATGTTTACATTGGCTTGATAACTTGGCGTGTAAACTACCGACTTAGAAAGCATGCTCTAAAAGCAACATAAAAAGACAAGTTTGGGAATTTGATAGTCCATGTCATGGGGTGTGGATGCGGGGCGCAGTTTCGCGAGCGAAGATTTTTAGGCAGATCTGCAAGTAACACGGTTTGGAAGCCTGCTTCATTACCAAGCATTCCAATATCTGCATATGCGAGGTATTTGCTGTTTTGCACAATGTCAAGCTTGATTTTCTAAGGTATCGCATCTGAAACGCGCGATAGCTGTAGCGGATGCAGCTTCGCACTTTCGCTTGAAGAAGCGGCGCGACGCATGCGCTCGAGTGAGCGTACCAATTCGTAGCGTTTTGACAGGAATAAACTGTTGCTAGGACTGATTTTCCTTGTCTGTTTCATGCGTCGTTTTCTAATTATTCGCAGTTAGTTTCTCAGTCAACCGGCAAGACCAGCTTGTCCAACAGTTAGTCATCATCATCATTGTAAAAGAAAAATTACGAAAGGGACGTTCGTCACACTCGTCTGTCGTGCCGCGCGATGAGGAAAAAGGACGCAGGAAAAGCCAGTCTGACTCGGGCTGGAAAATGCAAACTACATTTATCAGAAAAGGCAAAGTACACCCAGACCGAACGTTACGCACATGACACACATAACACGCTAAAAGAACTAAAGCTGGTGGGAGTCCAAACAGTTCGAAAGATGTAACAGCTCACAGTATGTGGACAGGTTGCGGGAGTGAGGGGCGATGACGTCACGACGTCGGACACGCGTCGCTGTAGGACGGTGAGGAGAAGATGGCTCTTGACGAACTGGAGACGACCGCTCAGCAGCCAGCCTGCATCCGAGCCGCAATGCACGCTGCAGGAACGGTCAGCCTGCCCAGCGGACAGCTTGCGCTCGAGCCGCAGTGCTCGGCGCAAATGTGGCCATTAGCCAGGCCACGAACGATGCTCCGCCGAACAGCTGGCCAAGGAGACGCCTTGCCCGCGATCCGCAATGCTCGTGGCAAGTAGTAGCACAGCAGGCCACGCCACGCTCCGAGCTGCATTACTCGTGCTGGCGAACGCCTTGGCCAAGGGCAACGGTCGAGCGGCAGCACCAGGGACGGCCGCGTTCCCTGGAGCCTTGATCGTCGGCGTCCGACGCGTCGGCCTGCTGTCTTGCGTCTCCCGTTGACTAGGCGCGTCTCTCGCCACGAAGCATTTCGCCACGCGCTCGCCATACGTGGCCCAATCGTGGTACGACGCATCTTCGAAATACCACTGGGCCATCGCTGATTTGGCGGGATCACTCCAATGCGTGGTCCACTCGCGAAAGAACGCGTGCACACTTCGTCGTCTTCGGCGTCGTTTTCTTTCATTCATCACAATCATCATCAGCCTATATTTTGTGTCCACTGCAGGACTAAGGCCTCTCCCTGCGATCTCCAATTACCCCTGCCTTGCGCTAGCGTATTCCAGCTTGCGCCTGCAAATTTCCTAACTTCATCATCCTATCTGGTTTTCTGCCGACCTCGACTGCGCTTCCCTTCTCTTGGAATCCATTCTGTAACTCTAATGGTCCACCGGTTATCCATCCTACGCATTACATGGCCTGCCCAGCTCCATTTCTTCCGCTTAATGTCAACTAGAATATCGGCTATCCCCGTTTGTTCTCTGATCCACACCACTTTCTTCCTGTCTCTTAACGTTAGGCCTAACATTTTTCGTTCCATCGCTCTGTGTGCAGTCCTTAATTTGTTCTAAATTTTTTTGTTAACCTCCAAGTTTCTGCCCCATATGTTAGCACAGGTAGAATGCAATGATTGTAGGCTTTTCTTTTATAACGACAGTGGTAAGCTCCCAGTCAGGATTTGGTAAAGCCTGCCATATGCACTCCAACCCAATTTTATTCTTCTGTAAATTTCTTTCTCATGATCAGGGCCCCCTGTGCGTAATTGACCTAGATGAACGTACTTCTTTACAGACTCTAGAGGCTGACTGGCGATCCTGAATTGTTGTTCTCTTGCCAGGCTATTGAACATTAACTTTGTCTTCTGCATATTCATCTTCAACCCAATTCTTACACTTTCTCGATTAAGGTCCTCAATCATTTGTTGTAATTCGTCCCCATTGTTGCTGAATAGGACAATGTCATCTGCAAACCGAAGGTTGCTGAGATATTCGCCGTTTATCCTCACTCCTAAGCCTTCCCAGTCTAAGAGCTTGAATACTTCTTCTAAGCATGCAGTGAACAGCATTGGAGAGATTGTGTCTCCTTGCCTGACCCCTTTCTTGATAGGTAACTTTCTACTTTTCTTGTGGAGAACCAAGGTAGCTGTGGAATCCTTGTAGATATTTGCTAAGACATTCATGTATGCCTCCTGTACTCCTTGATTACGCAATGCCTCTATGACTGCTGGTATCTCTACTGAATCAAATGCCTTTTCATAATCTATGAAAGCCATGTAGAGAGTTTGATTGTACTCCGCTGATTTCTCGATTACCTGATTTATGACATGGATATGATCTATCGTAGAATATCCCTTCCTGAAGCCAGCCTGTTCTCTTAGTTGGCTGAAGTGTTGGCCCTGATTCTATTGGAAATTATCTTGGTGAATATTTTATACAATACTGAAAGCAAGCTAATGCGTCTATAATTCTTCAGTTCTTTAACGTCTCTCTTTAGTCATTTAGACTTAAAACAGAGTTATGGGGACATTAAGGAGTATGTGTCAGTAGACAAAAAAATACGAAGATTTGTGTGGATCAACGGGGTAAAAGAAGTGCAGCGCTCGTGTGAGCAGCGAAAAGCTATATCAATGAGCTCTTGAATATAGTCGCAAAGATTATCTTTCGTGTTGACGTCAGTTAAACAGGTTCACGTAATATCTTGCAATAAGGCGCGAGCAACTTGCTGCAGGTGTCAGTTTGGCCACTCTTTTCCCGCATCACTTGTCTCTTTTTGGGCTCTAGTCCTGTGATTTCGCACAATTAAATACTTGCCATAAAAGCAAGCCACCTGGGGTTAACAACCGCTTAGTTGGCGGAAATCCAAGGTCGTCTGTTCATTTTCGCGGAGTAGTCGTGCAGGCAATGCACAGGCAAATTTGGTAAGCTCTACAAATTAAGGTAAAATTAAACTCTACAACCGTCCATAATTGAGCGTCCATGCGAGGAAAAACATGGCGCCCCGCGGCTCCGAAACCGATGCTCTGCACCCAATCTAACTTTGCACGTCTCTCGGGCGCTGGCGGTAGGTGGAGGACATGGTAAGTCCTCGTGCCCTATATCTTGGGATGTTATACATCGATACACTACACTTTATCGTCTCCACTGCATCGAGAATGTGGAACTATTTCCCTTGTAACCATATGTGCCTTGTGTCTACCGTCCGCATTACCATGTGTCTAGACAGAAGAGCCAAAATAAAGTATCTTATAGCTACGAGAATTGTGTAAATTGAGAGAGTATTCATATTTTGTTAAGAAAACACTTTCCTTCGTTCTATAGGATATCAACAACAAATAGGCGGCTACCACTCTCCTATATCAACTCTGCGCTGCGCATTTGTGCAGCGGTACTTTTCTATTCAAATCGTCCCGGAATTTCTTGGCCGTGGCTGCTGGGCTCTGTTATTCTGCCGAATCGCTCATACCTTAAAAAATTTGTGCCCCATTGTGGAATCGAACATCTGTCCCAAAGCGCAGAATGCTGACGCTCTAACAATTAGACAACTATACTTCTATCGTGCCAACGCCAAGTAGCTCTTCGAGATACTAAACTTACTAGTAGTAACTACTAGTAGCTAACTTCGAGTAACTAGTGATGTGTTTAATTTGATGGTTTCGTTAAAGTGTATGTCAATGTTGCGTTTAATAAGATGGCATTGTCAAAGTGCACGACAATATTAACAAAATGATTGTACCTCTGCTGCTGCCTTTGGCAGAACGGGGGCGAAGGACTCCCTCAAGCCATCCTTGAATGGCTTCTGCCTTCGTATTCCATCCCATGTATTGTGACAAATTAATAAATTAATGAATCAGATGATCACCACATGGGTCACGTCGTGTAGCACGAGTGCACATGCGCGTGCGCCAGTTTTCGTGGCGCCAAAAGCACAACACTGAAATCAGCATTTCTGTAGCATTTCATTAACCGGTTCATGAAAGCTTCGCTTCACATAAATTCCGAGGTGAGCACTCAATCCGCATATTTTTTTATGAATCTTCTAATGCATTTAAAATTTACTTTCTTTAGAATATTTTGGACTAGAACACGTTCCCCCGTGCATGGTAGCTTTCCGGGTTCTTCCTGCTCAACATCCATGTCTTTCCCTTATAACTTCCGTCTGTCTCTTTCTTTAGAATCCCGAAGCCGCCAGAATGTGGTTCATGATCGAGATATACTTACATTGCTCACTTCTATGCCACGCAAGAGAAGGTGAACCTTTGGATGAGAAACGGTGCGGTAGCGTATGTTAACCTGTAAAGAAAAAGTGAGAGTGATGAAAAGATGCTGTAACATTCGAAAGAATAACTTATAAGAAAGCGGCACTTACAACTTGGAGGCTGACCATTACATACTTGATCAAGTGTGATACTTCAGTAAACCCACTGGCAAACCTTGAATCGCAGACCATGAATAATTCAGGGTAAACAACTTCCACGTTGTAGGCAGCTGGAAAACCATCATTATCCAAGTCGTAGAAGGAACTCTTCGCTTTTAAGTTCCTAACTTACTTGGATCGAAGCCCGTGCGCGCTTGCGAAGAACGCTCAGTGATACGGATGTCCTTTCTGAGTTTCCCTGTAATCTCAAGCCATATGCATAGTAATTTTTTTTAAATTGTACGCCAAAGTACGGCATATTTGTGCTTAAATTGCAATGTCATCATTTGTGCTTACTCTTCAACATAATTTCCGCCATGTTAGGGCATTCTGCGATTGATTGCACTAAAGCATCATGCCAAGTGCAAATATACCCCGCAGCGTGCATATTGTCAAGACGAGAATTTGCCAGTCAAATAAAGTGCTCGCGCACACTAAACAATATATCGCAGAGGTGCAGAATATGGTATTCGGTGCAGTTACTTCAAAAAATACTAAGATGGTGAAGCTTAAATCCGGAAATGAAACAACCTGCCGTGGTGGCTTAGCGGCTATGCTGTTGTACTGCTAAGCACAAGGTCGCGGGATCAAAATCCGGCTGTGTCGGCCGAATTTTGATGGGGGCGAAATGCCGTGCCCTGTGCCTTGAAGGCACGTTAAAGATCGCCTGTTGGCCAAAATTCATCCGGACTCCCCCACTAGGGCGTGCCTCATAGTCAAATCGTTGTTTGGACGCGTAAAACCGCACAAATGAATTCAGAGAGGACATAATTTTAGATGTATGCGCATCGGTCATTTCTAAGTAACGTCTTTGCGTCATCGCGTTGCTGCTATTACTAGATGCAACCAGTTTAAGTTACTGTGCGCAGATATGAACGTTAGACATGAATACCTCTACCTAACACATATTAACTTCACTTGTCTCGTTGGCGCTATTGGATGGGTTTTAATGTGAATCTTTCCATGGGAACCCTCCCGGACTTTCCTGACCATGGCTACTGCTTACAGCTGCTGTCTAGCCGAATGTTCCAGACTTGAGCAAATTTAAATGCGTTCCCCATGCTGGAAATAAACCTCGATGCCCCAGCACACTAGTCCGATGTTGTAACCGATAGGCCATAACTGCGCGTGTTCTTCTGCGGCTGCCAACGCCAACTAGGGCCGGTATTTTGTCGCGATGCCTTTGAACTAGGGCCGGTATTTTGGGCCGGTATTTGAACTAGGGCCGGTATTTTGTAGCGATACCTGCTCTGACCACTGACAAAGCGCTTATCGCGCTTTGTCAGTGGTCAGAGCGACGGTTCGCTCGCGTCATCAACGGGATCAGCCGGCCGTGATCGGTGGATGATAAGGCTAGTATAGAATAAGTCATAAGGCATCGCTACAAAATACCGGCCTAGCTCTTTGACATGATTGCCGCGTCTGTCACATTGCATGGCACGGCTGCACGATTGAACATGCGCGTGAGTCAGTTTTCTTTGTGCAAAATAATCTGGAATGAAATGGACATGTCTCTAGCATTTGATTAACCGTTTCCCGAAAACTTTGCTTCACATAGATTCCAGGATGTGCGCCTTCCTGTATTTTAGTCCTTGTGTTTTTTCCCTTTCTCAGAATACCTGAAATCGTTTCTCTTAGAATGAGACGCTCATAGTTGCGCTTTATCATATTCATTTTACCCTTATAATTTGTTTTATCCTTTCGTGTGAGACTCGATCTCACACATATTTCAGTACTACCGCCAACTAACTAGCATCTTTCATGACCTTGTTACCAACTAAGAGCTGTCGAGGAACATTTTTACGGATAGTTGCCCTGCAATTAAATTATACGTTTCCCAGACCGGCCATCTTCATACCGCATCCCTATTTCAGCTTCTTTAACAATTGTTCATAATGTCACTTTTCAGTTCGGATGAGGCCAGCATCCCTTTTGGAGATCGGTCCGCTAACCGAACATGATAGCACTGTGCCATAGAGATCAGGTAAATCAGAGTGAGTACAGTGTTGTGGCACTGTCAGTCATGACGTTCGTCCATATTCTCGCGTACATTGCAATGCACAATGCAAATGTGCATTACGATGCACAGTTCCTTCAATTATTTTTAATATTACCCCAAAGCGATTACGTAAACTACTCATCCCAGGTAAAACGTTTTGTGCATTCAGGACAGAGTGGAACTTATGTAAGCACATTCTTGCTGCCCGGCTTACGCAAAACTTGAAACTAATTTGATCTAGACCGTTGCGTCGTCAGAGACAGCGAAAAGCACCAGGGAACTGCGTTTGACATAACATGAATTGACATATGTATTATTAACATGGAAACCTGTCATATAATCATAGACCTTCCCATATATGTTTAAACTAAGAAGAGCGGTTTTTAGGATAAGAAACATAAGATGGTTATTTTCTCCACGTACACGGTGGTACCCCCATCTGCATTTACTTGTGCTTTTTTTATAATTTCTTTACTCTCGTTCGCAACATAGCAATCCTTAATAAAACCGACCTGAAACCATTATGTCCCTGAGCTATTTTCAGGCCTCAGGAGGCTATATTATATTCTTTCTTGAGATGAAACCCACACTAAGGCATAACAGTGGAGTACTAAACAAATTATCGTGTAAATCGAAGCTTTTGAGCAGGTCACTCCCACTTGGAAAGAACTTGAAACCCTACTATTAATAAAAATATGGCAATTTTCAGTTTTATTTTGTTCAAACATGAAGAGTGCGGATGAACCGAGATGATGAGTACTGAGGTTTCGAATCAGTATTCGGCACCTTAGGTCCCGCTTTTAAACGCTTTCATAGGTTTTACGGCAATGCAACATATTTCCTCATAGGCAATAACTTCTTCTAAATGGTCTCTGCTAATACAATAGCACTGTGAATAAAGAATTTATACGGTCGAACATACACACCGTAAACGTTGTCAGAATCAGCATCTTCGATGGTGTCAACGACGTGGGCTTGGCGGCCATTCTCAGAGCGCTCGCTCCCTTCAATCGGCCTGATTTTCAATTTAGGTCCAACGACGCCTTCCTACATACAAAATTTACTTTTTTGTGCTGTCTGAACCGTTATCCTTGTGCTGCTTACACCATCAAGTGTTTCTCTGCGTTATTCAAATCCACTCTAAGCCACACTATAAGCTCATTATGAGAATCAAATTCTTACACACACTTCCGATAAGGCAAAATAGGTCCTTGGGGAAGCAAATTGTCAATAGATGATGATAAGCTCAAGCCATATTTTAAAGCATGCAATCTAGGAAAGCGAGATCTTGTCTATCAAGACAATATGTCTTATAAGAAAATCGCAGGTGGGGCCAAAATCACTATTTGACAATGGTTCGCTACAGAATTATAGATCATGCTATCTGTATACTTCTAGACGCCTACAAACACCATGGGCCGCAGTGGGAACATACAAACATGTCCCACGACATGCAGCTTAAGCGACGTAAATGCTACGGCCCGTTGTGATGCATTTGTATTGTCTTACTGGCGCTTCTAAAATTTTACTGCACGGTACATGCCCTAATCACACATTGTACATATTTAAAACTATGCAATGTAGGCTTCAGATCTATGTCACTCTCTGTCATCCTTCATTACAAACTGTCTCTGAAACCCCTGAATTAGCATGCCAAGCCGTCAGCCATGCTAACCTCTCAGGCTAACAGTAAAATTTATATTTGTCTTTCAAGTAGTAACCTTATATCAGACGCGGAGCAAGAGCTCGCCATTTCTAAACACTCTGCTAAAGCTGCAAATAGAAATGCTTCACGATGACTAAGTGGGAATGCCTTTCGGCTTCTAAGCACGAGGTCGCGAACTCGACTTCCGTCTACAGTGGCCGCATTGCGATAGGGGAGGCATGCAAACATGCTCGTGTACTTAGAAAGAGAGGCACGATAAAAAACCCCATGCGGTCGACATTAGCCGGAAGCTCTATCCAATAGCAGCCTTCATAGTCCTAATGTCACTTCGTGACGTTAAACCATCTCGCTCAATGAATCAATATATCAAATCAACAACGCGGACACTGCTGTCAAATGAAAAAATAAAAGAAAGGTTTAACTCTTGCAAACCTAGTTATCACGAGCGAAGGATCTGTTGGGCTTGATTTTGCGAAGAATATTGTGACGTAGTGGTGATGCTGAAGAAAACAGTCGCAACACTGTGAATGACGAAACGGACTTTATTGGGCGAACCTGTGCCCACAAAAGCAAGTTGCACTCGAAACACAACGATAGCGGCCAACACAGTCGACGATCTCGAAATCTGATCAGCGGCGAAACGGGTCGGCTTTTATACATGAGTCGTCGAAGGTTCCAGATTAATCCCTGGTACCCGCATGTCTTGCAGCAAGTTCCAGACAATTCGCATCACTCATACAATCAGACTACAGGAGCGTCAGTGACAAGAGACAGCGGATAGAAGCATCGATAACGCTGGAGAAACTTCCGATACATACAGGCGCGTCCTGTGTCTAGCGACAACATTTAACATTTGTTAGCTAGTGAAAAGCGATCACCGGTGAAAGATAAACATGTATACGTGTCAATACCCTCCCCTTAAAAAGCATCGTCCCGATGCTACAAAGACGAAAGCGAAAATAAAACCACGCGTACAGAGAGAAAAAAATACAAAGCAACAAATTACCTAAGTTCGTCAGCGGACGTAGAAAGGGTTAAGAGGCACAACATTGATAACTTCAGGTCGTGCCCGGTGCCGCAGTGCTTGCGAAATGCCGTCTGGTAGGGCCTCATAGTGCAGTGCGCCAATACTTCGGATGATCTTATATGGTCCTAAATAGCGACTTAACAGTTTCTCGTAAGTCCTCGTCTGCGTATCGGAGTCCAGACCCAAACACGGCCGCCAAGCTTGTACTCGACGTAGCGTCGTCGAAGATTGTAGTGTCGGCTGTCGGTCCTCTGCTGGTTCTTGATGTGCAGGCGTGCGAGCTGTCGACCTTCTTCGGCACGCTGCAAATAGGTGGCAACATCGAGATTTTCTTCGTCGGTGACGTCCGGTAGCATGGCATCAAGCGTCGTTTCCTGGTTCCTTCCGTATATAGACCAGGTTGAACGGCGCCATGTGCGTCGTTTCTTGCACGGCCGTGTTGTATGCGAAGGTCACGTGCAGAAGGATGGCATCCCACATATTGTGTTTGACGTCGACGTACATTTCCAGCAGGTCGGCGAGGGTCTTATTTAGGCGCTCGGTGAAGCCATTCTGCTGCGGGTGGTAGGCGGTGGTCCGGAGATGGCTTGTCTAGCTGTATCGCAGGATGTCTTGAGTTAATTCTGCCGTATAGGCCGTACCTCTGTCGGTCATGAGGACATCGGGAGCACCATGACACATGAGGATGTTCTCAACGAAGAATTGGGCTACCTCGGCGGCACTGCGTTTGGGCAAGGCTTTTGTTTCGGCGTTGCGGGTGAGGTAGTCCGTAGCTACGACGATCCATTTCTTCCCACACATCTTCGTCGGAAAAGGCCCCAGTAAGTCCATCCCGTACTGCTGGAACGGTCAGCGAGGTGGCTCGATCGGCTGTAGAAGTCCGGCTGGCCTTGTCGGCGGTTTTTTTGCGTCGCTGGCAGTCTCGGCATGTCCTTACGTATTGGGCGACGTCGGCAGAGAGGCGACGCCAGTAGTATTTTTCTTGTATCCTCACGAGCGTGCGGGAAAAACCGAGGTGTCCACCCATTGGGTCGTCATGGAGAGTTTGCAGAACTTCTGGACGCAAAGCTGAGGGTACCACGAGGAAGTAGTTGGCTCGGAGAGGCGATAAGTTCTTCTTTAGGAGAATGTCATTTTGCAAGAAAAACGGTGCCAATCCTCGCCTGAACCCCTTCGGCACAAGGACAGTCTTCCCTTCCAGGTAGTCTACAAGACTCCTTAGTTTCGTGTCGGCTCGCTCTTGTTCGGTGAATTCGTTCGGTTCGACGGGGGCGCGAGACAAGCAGTCGGCGTCAGAGTGCTTTCGCCCGGACTTATAAATGATGGTGATGTCAAATGCTTGAAGTCTCAGACTCCATCGCGCGAGGCGACCTGAAGGATCCTTCAAGTTAGCTAGCCGACACAAGGCATGGTAGTCGCTCACAACTTTCAAGGGCCTGCCAGGGAGGTAGGGGTGAAACTTTGATGTAGCCCAGATGATGGCGAGGCACTCCTTTTCTATTGTGGAATAATTTGCTTCCGCCTTCGATAGCGACCGGCTAGCGTAACTTACAACCCTTTGAAGTCCGTCAGTCCTCTGCACAAGCACGGCACCGAGTCCTACGCTGCTTGCGTTGGTGTGGACTTCGGTATCGGCGTTTTCGTCGAAATGCGCAAGTATTATCGGCGACTGCAGGCGTCGCTTCAGTTCTTCAAATGCTTCTACTTGCGGCGTCTCCCACTTGAACTCGACGTCGGCCTTCGTCAGGTACGTCAATGGCTTGGCGATCCGTGAAAAGTTCTTGACGAAGCGCCTGTAATAGGCGCACAGTCCAAGAAATCTACGCACTGCCTTCTTTTCGGTGGGCGGAGGAAAGTCAGTGATGGCTGCCGTTTTCTGTCGGTCAGGGCACATTGCAGACTTGTTGATGACGTGGCCCAAAAACAAGAGCTCCTCGCATGCTAAGTGGCACTTTTCTGGCTTCAATGTGAGTCCGGAGGTCTTGAATGCTTGAAAAACTGTTTCAAGGCGCCACAGGTGTTCCTCGAAGCTTGAGGCAAACACAACGACGTCGTCCAAATAGACGAGGCAAGTCTGCCACTTCAAGCCTGACAGTACTGTATCCATGACGCGTGGCAAAGTCGCTGGTGCCGAGCAAAGACCAAACGGCATGACCTTGAAGTCGAACAGTCAATCTGGTGTTCTAAAGGCAGTATTCTCCCGGTCCCTCTTATCCCTTAGTGCCGCGTAGAATATATACGGCAGTTTTCGCTCACGGGACGCCGACGCCGACACCGCATTTTCTTCGACATGGGGCCCTGAAAGCTGTCGCGTTAATAATAGTTAGCATATTTGAAAGTGGGTGCAGGGTTAAATTTCAATCACACTAGGCTACGGACTGCTTATGTTGGTTCCTAGCAGCTTCTCTGTGGTGATCTTGTCTGCGGCGTGATTCGGCGTTACTGAGCTAGGTGATGCTCGTCCCGGTGGACTAAATCAGCCATCCTTCCCTTCACGTCAAGTCAGCTTAAGTGACGGCTGTATTGTACAGTGTAAATGTTTTTCTGGTCGACGTCATACTGAGGCTCTGAGAAGTTCTCATGTCCACAAAGCTTCCCCTAATGGCTTCCCTCCAGATCTGTGGGCTATGAAAACCGGAAATTGCGGCTCGTAGCTCACGCGGTGCCGGTTGTTTCTGAGAAGTATCGTATTGATGTGCATTATGAAAACAACTTAAAATTCAAAGAAACGTCCCACACGTTCTTCTCCTCCAAGAAGCCACCGGGGCTGCATGCAAGTGATATGCGCAATGGTAGTGTCACGTCACACGCAATGGGCCTTCAGCGCACAATTAGTAAGCAGCCGCGCAAAGCACACGGAAATTCTTGCGATACGCAGATTCCGCTAGAACTGCCTCTAGAAATGCGTTGCGCAGTAAGAAAAGCATATAGATAAATAAGGTGAGATGAAGGCTGAGGTAACTTAGGCCATGTCAATGACAGAGTGACGTGGGCGTTCGGTTCACAGGAGAGGAATTCGGCTTAAAAATGCAGGTCACCGCAAAGCGAACAAAACCATCGGCAAAGAAAAGGTCCTAGCATGCGGGATTTCATTTCCTTCTGTCTCAGCTATTACAAAACATTTTCCTTAATTCCTTATGATACCACTCTCCCCAGACGACGTTTTATATCCCCTATGCGTAAAGGAAATTTCCACCGACTGTTGAGGCACCCTTTAGGACAATGTGCATATTTATTTTGTGATTAACAACGATTACCACGTGGGATAACTTCAGGCAATACAAAAGTGAGCCGACAAAAGAAATGCCAATTGTTATGCGGCACCGTGTCGTAGGCATTACACGCCCAACTATATTGACATAGTGGTATCCCCACCGCTTAGTAACTGCACGGCTCTTCACGCATTGCTACGCGTATCGGAATTGATTTGCAGCGCACTGATATGCGAAGCGAGAATATCGCGCACAAGGATAATGCGCAGATGATTTCGCAGGCAATGTGAACACCAACTGTTTAATAATATAGTCAAATCAAATTGCATAATGAGAGCGTGAACTATATCGATTTTATACGTTAGCAGATCAAAATGTATAAAGATACAGCTATGTTGCACGACAAAGGCTAAACTTCGACCGCAGTATCTCAACTATCTGCCACTCCAAAGTACGACCTTTAAGCTGCGCTTTCGCATTCCGACAAAGCTGTTGTTCAGCAGTAACAGCTTCGATACGCACCTCCAAAAATATTTCGGTCTATTTATATTTCTTGTTGAACGAATAAACTGTATAAGAGAATTTGCAAGCTGGCGAATAGGACAGTTTCAAGCAATTCCGTGAGGTGAATGTTTTAATTTGTTTATTGGAAAGAAATGTGTGGACAATACTTCAAGTATGTGTTTATGTGTTTATGCAACCTGTTATTACGTCGACACAGAAGGCGCTTTAACGTGTTTTTTTTTTCTTTTCGATACCGCAGTCAGTTTTGCTTGATGCTTGTGTTGTTTATTGCAAGGTGCTGTATTTAGAATCGTGCCATCCGGGTGATTCTTTATACTTGGAGTTTGAGCTTGCGAAACCATTCTTTGTAGATCGCGTCTCTTTTTGTCCTTTGGAATGTTTTTAATGTTATTCATGTGATTTTATACCATTGCCTTCTTCATAATTATGGCTGTATTTTCAAAATACAATCTACAAACCCCTGCCACCAGATTCTCGTCGCTCCGGAGGACATCCAGAGACCGCTAATATTACAACCTTTCAATAATGGGCAAGGTGCAAAAACACCGTGTATCGTGCATTGGGTGCACGTTAAAGAAACCCACGTGGCCAAAATTAATCCGGAGCCCCCCCCCCGCCCCCCTACGGCATGCCTCAGAATCATACAGTGGTTTTGGCATGTAAAACCAAACAATCGTATTTATTCTAACGTCCTTTCGACTATTTCAGTTTACCTGTATGCCTTTTCGACTACGTAATGCTGTTCACAGCTTACAGCGCTTCGTTTTGTTTCTGCTTACGTGGATCACGTCATTGTTGGTGGCCCGTCTAAAACTGACCTCCTCCATCATTTACGCCTCGTATTCGAGCGTTTCATCGAACATGGGTTCATTTTAAACGCTCAGAAGTGGGAATTTGGCATTACTTCTCTGGTGATATTAAACCACCTTGTAGATAGCACTGGAATTCGACCTCTTCCCTGAAAAAGGGAAGCAATCGCTGACTTTTCTCGCGCACTATCGTTACGTCAGATGCGCCTTTTTTCTCTATTTGGTAAACTATTACCGCAGCTTCCGCCCAGCTTGTGCCGATGCCGTACAGCCCTCCATAAAACTTTCTCTGCTCCACACATACCAACGCACCCTCTTTTGTCTGTATTGACAAAGCCGATGCTACCCTAATGGCCATTAAGGAACGTCTCTCCACTGCTGTCCTCTTGGTCCGCCCCAAGCATGATATCCTTGCGAGAGTCAGGGTTAATGCTTTAGGTTCTGCAGTTGATTGATAGCCACTGGTAACCTCTACATTTCGTTTCTTTAAGAAGCGTACGCCAAAGATGCAGCGGTACAGTGCTTTTGCCCGAGCTACTTGCGGTGAACCTTGTGGTCAAATATTTCCGTTACTTCTTGGAGAAATGGCCATTCATGGTATTTACAAACCACAAGCCCTTGACAAACTCCCTTACCTCGTCGAAAGCTACGTACCACGAAAGCTATGTAAACTAACACAGCGGTGTGTTTGTCTACATCTGTTCATCCTGTCTACTTCGCGCTGTACCTAGATAACCGACATGGCCAACTTTCTACACTTCATATTCATCTCTACGCCTCCAAGACGTCCACTTTCCTTACCATGGTGTCTATATTGTCTGCGAGGTTGATGGCGTTTCCGGACGCAACCATCTTTATGTTCCATTGCCACTACGTCATCTCGTTTTTTTTTTTACCAGATTCATCTTCTCTTCTGTCTAAAGCCGTGATTCACGCATCGCAGCAGCTCGTGGTGGAACGTTTCGTGTGGCACGGCATGAATGTGTTTGTGAATGAATGTCCTCTCCTGGACTCAGGTTTCAAAGTGATTCCCGTTGACATAGTTGAAGCCATACCTTCTTCGAAGATATTGCGATATTAAAAACAATTCTCGACTGTTTAAGTGATAGTCAAAAGCCATGCCAGTACCAGACATAGCAGCAAAGACTGTTGCCACTACCCTTGTCACCCCAGAGGTTACCCGTTTTGGGACCTCATCTGAGACTGTCACCAACCGAGGCTGGAAGTTCAGGGCGGCCCTGTTCCAGCAGTTGACTAGACTGTTCCACACATCCCACTTCAGAGCTATGGCGTACAACCCACAAGCAAACGGCGTTGTCGAGCATTTCCGTCACCTGCTCAAAACTGCGCTTCGTGATGCCGGCCACGACCAACGGATTCTCATTTAGTTCTTCACTTCTGGTGCTGCGCGCTACCATCACTGCAAACCTCGGTTTCACGCCTTCCTATTGCTTCTATGGCACCTCCTTTCCCATAGCAGCAGAGCTAGTCTGTCCTCTCAAGTCGGCCCTCCCAAGTCGACCAAATCTGGGCCAATTCACAGCTCCTCTTATGCCGACCAGCTATCATATTGTTTCTCGCGTCTATGTCTGCCTCCTATATGATTTTAACAACACAAAATCGCCATTCTTCCAACGCCACTTACAAGGCAGCGCGCATGTATTCCTCCCAATCTACTATTGCCGGCGCGCTCGCTAGGTACAGCACTCCTGTCCACACCTTTGGGCATGCAGAGATAATATCTTTACATTTAGCACCAATGGTCGTGACAGCGTCGAGTCCGTGGAGCGGTTGAAACAAGCCTTTGTTACCCGCCGTGGTTGCTTAGTGGCTATGGTGTTCGGCTGCTAAGCAGGAGGCCGCGGGCTCAAATCCCGGCCGTGGCGGCCGCATTTCGATGGAGGCTAAATGCGAAAACACCCGTGTACTTAGATTTAGGTGCACGTTAAAGAACCCCAGGTGGTCCAAATTTACCGGAGTCCCACACTACGGCATGCCTCATAATGAAATCGTGGTTTTGGCACGTAAAACCCTATAATTTAATTTATTTTAATTTTAACAAGCCTTTGTTGGGGCTCACGCAGCTGATCTAATGTTATATTCTTCACAGGCACTTACGACAGCATTGATAGGCCCGACAGCACCAGAAACGTTCTCATCCCCTACCTGCAAGCTCACGCGTTGGGACGAAGGAGAGGACGGTTAGTGCTCTGCGAGTAATTCAGTCCTTGCCTAGCGTTCCAGAAGCAGCGTTGTATTCTCGACAAAGGTATAACAAATGCTTATATACGTAGTCAAATCATAAGAAGCCAGCAAACAATGAATTGAATAATAAAAATCGGGCCCCTCGGTTTCCTTTCTTGTCGTTATGTATCATCAGTCTATGACGCGAGATAGGCTGGCACCTGCCCGCGGTATTGAAGAGGTGTCCTCCGGCAGTACGGACCTGCGACCCAGTCCACTGCGTGTAAACTTTTTCCAGTTTAGCGGCAAGTTCTCGGCTCATAACTGAGGTGTCCGCGCCAGTGTCGACTAAAGCTGTGACTTCGCCATCTATGCTGACTGGTATATCCAATGTTACGACGTGCCTTGGATCACCTGAGTGCATTTGAACGTCGGTCTGCTGTCGCTTTCATCGCTTGCATCGTAATGGAAGATATTCGGTACGCTCGGCGCCAGTGGCCTCACCTCCGGAGGTCGCTGAACTCAGTTTTCCCGGTTCGCAGGGCTGGGCGAACGGCGCCTAGGGTGTCTCGACGGAAGGCAGGACTTGGTGACCGGTATCGTGACGGAGCCGGTGACGACGAGAGAGGCTCGTGCCTTGGCGGTTCGAAGAAATCGGGACGATTCGCCAGGAAGCTCTCGATCTCCACCGGACGCTCACCAGGACGTGGACGCGGCGCATTCGGGGAGAACCCACGGAGACCCACGCGTCCGTAGGAACACGCCCTGTAGATATGGCCGGCTAGAGACTGCCTGGCGCGCTGTTGTAGTGCCCTTTCCAATGTAGTGGCTTCAGCGAGAAAGGCCGAAAGCGTAGTTGGTGGGTTGCGGATAAGGCCAGCAAACATTTCCTGCTGTACGCCTCGCATTAGGTGTCGAACTTTTTTGTCTTCGGGCATTGAAGCGTCTGCACGTCTGAAGAGCCGAGCCATATCTTCAATATACGTCGTGACGCTCTCATTAGGAACTTGAATTCTTGCCTGCATCGCCAACTCCGCTTTCTCCTTTCTGTCGGCGCTGGTGTGGGCGGCAACTAACTACCGATGAAATTCATCCCACGATGTCAGTGTCGCCTCGTGGTTTTCGAACCACGTCTTTGCGGAATCCCCGAGAGCGAAGTACACATTACGCAGCTTGCGCTCTTGGGACCAACCATTGAATTCGGCTACCCTTTCAAAGTGGTCAAGCCAGTCTTCGACGTCTTCAAAAGCATCTCCATGGAATACATTGGGTGTTTGCGGCTGATGCAAAAGGATCTGCGTTGGCGTGGCAAGCCCAGCAGTAGACGGTTGATGCATCGTCCTGGTAGGATCAGGTAGCAGACCGTGGTGTGGCTGGAGCCCCTGAAGACGACGGCTGGTACGGATGTGTACAGAGATGAGCTTACACACTGGCGACGAGTCAGGAGTACGCTGCGTCTCGGGCGATCGTATCATTTAGTCAGCACCTCCACCAGAAAATGACACGAAGTTAGCAATCAAGGTTTTGGCAAAACGGTGTTTTTTTTTAATTTAGGCTAACACTCGGAGAGCGCGCGTTCCAGTGCGCACTTCGTCGTTCTCGTTGCAGTGGCCGGCAGCTGCAGGTGCTAACCTATCTCGCGTCAATATGTCCACTGCAGGATGAAGGGCTCTGCCTGCGAGCTACAATTACCCCTGTCTTGCGCTAGCTCATTCCAACTTGCGTCTAATTTTTTGTCCTCCTGCAGTGCGTTTCCCTTTCTTTGGCACCAATTCTGTAACATTAATGGTCCACCGGTTATCAACCCCATGCACTACATAGCCTGGCCAGCTCCATTTCTTGGTCTGAATGTCGACTAGAATATCGGCTATCTTTTTTAGCTCTCTGATCCACACCACTCTCGTCCTGTCTCTTAACGTTACGTCTAATATTTTTCGTTTCATCGCTCTTCGCGCAGTGCTTAACTTTTTCTCGAGCTTCTTTGTTAACGCCCACGTTTCTGCCTTATATGTTAGCACCAGTAAAATACAGTGATGGTACACTTTTCTTTTCAACAACAGTGGTAAAGGCCCAGTCAGGATTTAGTAATGCCTTTCTTAATTTCTTGAATCTTGAATTCTTGTTCCTTTGCCAGGATGTTGAACGTTCCTTCGTATTCTGCATATAAATCTTCAACCCTACTCTTACAATTTTTTGGTTACGGTCCTCACTAATTTGTTGCAATTCATACCCATTGTTGCTGAAATGGACAATATCATCTGCAAACTGAAGGTTGCTGAGATATTCGCCGTTGATTCTAACTCCTAAGCCTTGCGAGTCTAATAGCCCTGAAAGGCAAAGAGGCACTATCTCTCCAATGCTTTTTACTGCATACTTAGAAGAAGCCGTCGAATAGCTTGACTGCTTCTTCTAAGTAGGCAGTGACAGCATTCCAGGGATTGTGCCTCTTTGCCTGACTCACACGCGCAGACACATATCTACTACGAAGCCGTATCTTACCTCCAGCGTCACCGATGCCTGAAGAAACCACCACGCAAGGCCCCTCCCAGACTCAAGCCACCGTCTGTCCCGTCGTGCTGCCTCAGCGTCGCCCCCCATTATTCAGCGGGACTGACGATCAGGACGTCGAGGACTGGTTGGCAATTTACCAGAGGGTGAGCTCAGTCAACAAATGGGACGATACAACTAGGCTGACCAATGTAATATTTTACTTGACCGGCATCGCTAGTCTCTGGTTGCGAAATCACGAAGCGGAGCTTAATAACTGGGCGTCGTTCAAGGCAACGTTTTCCGAAATCTTCGGCCACCTCGCGGTTCACAAACTCAGCGCCGAACAGCGACTTCGTGAACGTGCTCAACAACCCGGTGAGAACTTCACCAGTTATATTGAAGACGTCGTCAACTTGTGTAAGCCTATAAACCCGTCAATGAACGAGTAGGATAAGACCAAGCGAATCCTCCAAGAAATAGCCCTGTGGAACAGAATGACTGGATCGCGGCGTTGAGTCTGGGCGACCAGAAAGCACTGTTGATTCAGATCACGCAGTTCGTACGTGAAGAGGTCGCGCGACAGCTCTCCATTTTATCGTGCACGCCCGAGCCGGCCCAAGCACAACATCTGGCCCCAGTCATACGCCAAGTTATACAGGAAGAGGTCACTGACACTTTGCCTTTCGCTCGTCCGCTACCTCCGGAGCCTGCGCCCTTGTCGTACGCGCAAGTCGTCGCGGCCAGGTCGCCTCGTCAACCAACCTATTCTTCCACGTCGGCACCCGTTCGGCCCCCACCAGTTCCGTTCAGCCGACCAGTCGCCAAGAATCCATGGCGCACTGCGTACAACCGCCGTATATGTTATTCTTGTGGTTATGCAGGACATGTGGCACACTTCTGTCGCTGTCGCCCTCCTGTTCCAATAGATGTCATGCGACCGTCCGAGTACGATCCTGTGAGCTTTGTCGGCACAGCGCGGCTACCACAATCCTCTTCGCCCGAGCGCATGCCCTCAGCTACCCGCCGATCTCCATCCCCCCGACGTCGCTCTCTGCCACCTATGCGCCGTCGACCCTGCCCTTCTGACGCGGAAAACTAAACGTCGCAGTTCCCGTGGCATGAACTGCGTCGTCGTCGAAAAATTGAAGTCCGTCCCATTTCTCCAGCAAAACTCATCTACGTTATTGTGGATGGCTTTCGTACCTTGCGCTTGTGGACACTGGTGCGGCCGCTTCAGTGATTGATATGAAACTTTTCCACTTGCTTCGCAAGGTTACCACGACGTATACGGGATTATCCCTCCGTACCGCCAGCGCACACCATATTCAGCCGTCAACCGCCTGCACAGCCCGCGTCATAATTCAAGCTGTTGTTTATTCCATTGAGTGTCTTGTGCTACCAGCCTTTTCGCATCATGTCATCCTCGGTTGGGATTTTCTTTCTCGCCTTCATGCTGTTATTGACTGTGCTCGTGCCGCGGTCGCGTTCTCTTCGTTGTGTTCCGCGTCGTCGGCACCTACAATGGAAAAGTTTTTTGTCGCCGATGATACGAACATACCACCCAGTAATACAGCCCTTGTCCCCGTGTCCTATGCAGTTGTTCGTGAGTCCACAGTTCTCTTTACACCCTCCGAGACCGTTCAACACCGCAGGAATCACGTGTTGCCCTTTGCCGCTCTCGCCATGCCCAACGGCGCTACATCCTTATTTGTTGTGAATCCGTTGCCGGTTCCCTCAACCTTACTCCGTGGCGAGTGAGTGTATCAGCACAATTCAGGCATTCAGCGTATCCTCCATCTTCTGCCTTGACGACGTGGACAACTGCCACCTTAGGGCCCTGACACTTCCTGCTGGTACGCCTGATCACCCACCTTTAAGTATGTTCGGTTCCGCCATCGACGACGAATTTGCAGAGACCCACCGCGAGAAACTTCTTGCACTCCTCCACCAGTTTTGTGGCTCGGTAGATTGCCAGAAGACGTCATTAGACCGCACGGATACTGTTCTCCATCCGATTGACACCGACTCACAAGCGCCTCTGTGACAGCGTCCTTACCGCGTATCCCCTGCTGAGCGTCAGCTGATCGCCGAACAAGTCGACGACATGCTTCAGCACGGCATCATTCAGCCGTTATGCCGTCCCTGATCGTCGCCTGTTGTTCTTGTCAAGAAAAAAGACGGCTCAATCCGCTTCTGCGTCGATTACCTCCGATTGAACAAAGTTACACGCAATGATGTGTATCCCCTGCCACGCATCGACGATGCCCTGGAATGCTTGCAAGGAACCGAATTATCTTCATCCCTAGACTTAAGGACCGCTTATTGGCAGGTCCCTATGCCACCATCCGATTGTCCGAAAACTACCTTCCTAACTCCCGATGGGCTGTACGAATTCAATGTTATGCCCTTCAGCCTATGTAATGCCCCAGCCACATTCTAAAGGATGATGGACAGTGTCTTGCGTGGGTTGAAATGGAACCCTGCCTGTACTACCTGGATGACGTCGTCGTTTTCTCCCCTGACTTCGACAGTCACCTCCGTCGTCTTTACGAGGTACTGAGCTGTTTGACGTGCGCAGGCCTTCAGCGTAACATCAAGAAGTGCCGATTCGGAGCTCGCAAACTCACCATCCTGGACCACGTAGTCTCGAAGGACGGCGTCCTTCCCAATCCGCAGAAACTCCGTGCTGTTGCTGAATTCCCGAAGCCTACCTACCACTTTGAAAGCGCTTCGCAGCTTCCTTGGTCTGTGCTCATACTTTCGCCGCTTTGTGAAGAACTTCACACCACTGACAAAGCTGCTCACCGGCGATAGCTACCTGTCTGGTTGGCCACCGGCGTGTGATGAGGCTTTCGTAACGTTACGTCGGCTCTTGACTTCACCGCCCATTCTACGTCACTTCGACCCTACTGCTCCGACCAAGGTACACACGGATGCTAGTGGGATAGGCCTTGGCGCTGTCCTTGCCCAACGCAAGCCAGGCTTCTCTGAGTACGTAGTTGCCTATGCTAGTCGTGCCCTTGCCAAGGCACAGTGGAGGTACTCGGTTAGCGAGAAGGAATGTTGGGCAATTTTTTGGGCGTTGCAGAAATTTCGCCCTTACTTCTACGGCCATTCGTTTGATGTCGTCACCGATCACCATTCGCTCTCTTGGCTGGCTTCATTGAAGGATCCTTTGGGTCGACTTGGACGCTGGGCGCTACGTTTACAAGAATTCTATATTCACGTCATTTACCACTCAGGACGCAAGCACGCCGACGCACTTTCCCGCTCGCCCGTGCCTTCTGACGTCGCGCCTGTTTCCCCTTCCGACACTTCCTTCTCTAACATGAATATCAATGGCATGCCTTCAGAATAGCGCAAGGATCCCTGGATAGCCTCGCTGATTGACGTTCTCTCTGTGCCTTCGCCGACTCCAGCCCTACAACTCTCTCGTGCCCTTCGTCGCTAACTACCGCATTGTGCACTACGGGACGCATGTTGTACCGCTGCAACTATCAGCCCGATAGTCGAAAGTGACTGCTTGTTATACCTCGCCAATTTGCGCTCCGATCTGTGCCCCCACTACCGACGCCGAACCACAAAACGCGCACGCTGGCGTTTTGAAAACGCATGACAGACTTAAACAGCGATTCTACTGGCGTGGAATGTACACGTACGTCCGCAAGTACATTCGTTCCTGCACTGAGTGTCAACGCCGGAAAACCACTTCTCACATGTCTGGCCCATTACAACCTTTGCCGTGTCCCGCTCGCCCGTTTGATAGAATCGGCATAGACCTGTACGGGCCCCTTCCTTCCCCCCCGTGCGGGAAATCGGTGGATTATTGTGGCTGTCGACCATCTCACTCGATATGCCGAAACCGCCGCTCTTCCAACAGCTTAAGCTCGTGATATTGCCTTCTTCATCTTGCGCAGCTTCGTTCTTCACCACGGCGCGCCACGCGAGCTGCTTAGCGACCGAGGGCCTGTGTTTCTTTCGCAAATCGTCCAAGAGCTTCTCAGTGAGTGCAATACTATTCATCGCACCACAACAAGTTATCATCCGCAGACTAATGGCTTGACGGAGTGCTTTAACCGAACACTCGGTGATATGCTCTCCATATACATATCCTCCGACCATTCTAAATGCGACTTGGTCCTTCCTTTCGTAACACATACCTACAACACAGCCACGCAAGCCACCACTAGATTTTCCCCTTTCTTTCTACTATACGGGCGTGAGCCATCTTCCACACTGGATACTATACTTCCTAACCGCCCGGATGCATCCGAGTACCACTCAGCCTCATAACTCGCTCAATGTGCCGAAGAGTGCCGCCAACTCACACGCTCATTTACATCCGTGACACGAGGTCTTCAAAAAGAGCGCCTTGACCCGGCTAAATCTGCCCCCACCATCCATGTTGGCTCGTTCGTATGGCTTCCCATTCCATGCCCGGCACCTGGTCTCTCCCACAAATTTTTAGACAAATGTCACGGTCCCTAAAGGATTGTTCAATGCACGTCACCAGTGAACTACGTCGTCGAGCCTGTGACACCTCCCACCGACAGACGCGGCCGCGGTCGTGAAACAGTCCACGTGTGCCGCTTAAAGCCCTACTACGACTCTCTTGTGCTTGCATAGCCTTGAGTCGCCAGGATGGCTCCTCCTCACCGCCGGGGCCAATGTAGTGGGGAAGAGAGTCCGGAACCACTGAGAGTGAACGACGAAGTCCAGCAGCCCGGAGAGCGCGAGACAGCGACCGACACTCTTGAGCCAAGGCTGTTTGCGTAGCCCTAGCTGTTTTGTAAATAAACGCCCTTATATAATATAATTGTCGGAGTTGATCCTCACTTCGCCGTTGATCCTCACTCCTAAGACTGGGAAGGCTTAGGAGTGAGGATCAACGGCGAATATCTCAGCAACCTTCGGTTTGCAGATGACATTGTCCTATTCAGCAACAATGGAGACGAATTACAACAAATGATTGAGGACCTTAATCGAGAAAGTGTAAGAATTGGGTTGAAGATGAATATGCAGAAGACAAAGATAATGTTCAATAGCCTGGCAAGAGAAAAAGAATTCAGGATAGCCAGTCAGCCTCTAGAATCTGTAAAGGAGTACGTTTATCTAGGTCAATTACTCACAGGGGACCCTGATCACGAGAAAGAAATTTACAGAAGAATAAAATTGGGTTGGAGTGCATACGGCAGGCATTACCAAATCCTGACTGGGAGCTTACCACTGTCGTTGAAAAGAAAAGTGTACAATCATTGCATTCTACCGGTGCTAACATATGGGGCAGAAACTTGGAGGTTAACAAAGAAGCTCGAGAACAAGTTAAGGACCGCACAAAGAGCGATGGAACGAAAAATCTTAGGACTAACGTTAAGAGACAGGAAGAGAGCGGTGTGGATCAGAGAACAAACGGGGATAGCCGATATTCTAGTTGACATTAAGCGGAAGAAATGGAGCTGGGCAGGCCATGTAATGCGTAGGATGGATAACCGGTGGACCATTAGGGTTACAGAATGGATACCAAGAGAAGGGAAGCGCAGTCGAGGTCGGCAGAAAACCAGATGGGATGATGAAGTTAGGAAATTTGCAGGCGCAAGTTGGAATACGCTAGCGCAAGACAGGGGTAATTGGAGATCGCAGGGAGAGGCCTTCGTCCTGCAGTGGACATAAAATATAGGCTGATGATGATGATGATGATGATGATGATATAATATAATATATATATATATATATATATATATATATATAAATTGCAGTTCAATGCTGTCTAGTAATGGCGGAGATGGCGGAGGCTATGTACGGATCCTGGCCTCCGATATCTTCTTTAATTCTGGGGTTTTACGTACCAAAACCACGCGATATAATTCTGAAGCACGCAGTAGTGAGGCACTTTTTGCCATCTGGGTTCGTTAACGTGCATCCGATGCACGGCACACGGGCCTTTTTGCTTTTCGCCCCCATTGAAATGCGTGACCACGCCGGGGATTTGATCCCAGCCTTCGAAATTGCGCGCGCAGGCTGGTTTTGCTCCGGCCAAACCATTCGCGCGGATAGAGCGCAAGTTCAGAATTGGACGTGCCCTGCTCCTTTTCGGCACCGCGGCGCTCGAAACAGAGGGATTTTCATGCGAGGAGGAGGCTTTCCGGCGTTCCGGTACTGCTGCTGCGGTTTGGATGCGGTTAGATATAAAATGCCACAGTTTCCCCTGAAAGGCGAAGCTTAGATTGAGATAGCAAATTATTAGACAGCTATACGAAGTGAAGTAAGCTTACTAGTTTTATCGGCCGCATAAACAAGTAAACATTCCCTTACTAAATTAAGAAGCTAAACAATTCAGCAAGCTCGAACAGGCAAACATAGACACATATCACTCGATGACTGCGGACATTCGCTGTGAAAACGCTGGCATTGGAAGAGCGGCAGCAGCAGCTAGCGAATTCGCCTTCGTGCTGCCTCTCGCTTCAACGCTTCTAGTTAAGGCCCGCGCGGCCATACTCTCCGCCGCGCCATGCGCAGCCGCCACCTGAGTACAGCTAGGCGCGCGCGTTGGAGTACACTTCTTGCCGGGATGCGCGGCGAATGGGATGACGGGAAGGGCGAAGCATGCCAGCGCACGCGATCTCGGAGGCCATGGTAATAATTTCCAACGCTAAGCGATTATGCACAACGATCTACGCTTAACATTCACTGTCGAGCTCAGAATGACATGCAACGGCATATTTCTCGCCGCGAAGCAACCTGTTTCTATTCCCCTCCGCAGCCTCTACCGTCACGTGTACACAGGCAAAATCAGAATACGGTATAGACTCCTAACACGCCTGAATATAACGATCCGAAACCGTTGCACTTAGCTGCAGATTTCACGCGCCGCTTCATGGTCCATGGACCAATCAAAATTCAGGGCAGTACTGCACCAACCTGGTGCTGCTGATGAGCATGAAGCGTTTTGAGATGCGTTATATTGCGTTCTGACTGTTACAGTCTCTATTTCTGCGCACAAGTTGGTAAAAGGGCCTCTCTTCTGGGCTACCTTTACTCCTGTTACATATAGACTCGGACCGCAGTCACCCTAGGAACATTTAGTTGATAGTGTCTGCGAATAACAAACAATATTAACATGATACAGCTGAAACATTTGCAGCCAGCGCTGCACAATGTGGCCCACAATCATACCACTTTCAACGTCCCGTCTTCTTCGGAAAGTATGACTGCCGCTAGTTCACTGCTGTCATAATACAAGTCTTGTTGTAGTATCTCAACGTCGAACTGAAAAAAGAGAAAAGTTTATGGTTACCACAGTTATAAAACATACGATCAATATAGATGTCTTCTAGACAGGATATATACCAGCAGAACATATCATCACTGAGCTTTAATTCGTAGCAGCAGCTATTTTGTTATTGTTTTCTGCCTTGCTTGTTATGATGAAGCTTGATAAAAAACACAGACCAATGAAATTTCACGCAGGACTTACCACGAAGACGATACAAATTCAATTTTGGTCGGCACGTGACGTGAACCGTTCGGAAAGAATTCAAAGCATAGCTGTTCGTTTTGTTTGTTCAAATTACCCCAGAATTTTTAGTGTTTCAAGAGCAAAAGAAATCCTCGGTTGGGAACCACTGCAGCAACGCAGGAAATGTCTCAGAATGAAACTCTTTCACAACATATTCCACTCTCGAACAGGTATAGACCCCGGGAAATATTTGGCCAAGCCTGATTACGTTTCTCAAGGGCTGGACCATGAAAATGAGGTTAAATAAATAGCCTGCAAAACTGAAGCGTTTAAAATGTCATTTTTTCCCAGAACCATAATCCAATGGAATACGTTACCATCCGATGTCGCAATGATTCTCTCAAACGATGTATTTTCAAACTGTATACGCCCACTGAAGTAAGATAGTGTTTTTGTGTGTATGTGCGAGTATGAAAGTGTTCCGGGTACACGTTTTTTTTTGCCTGCTTTACTTATTGGTTTTTTGGTTCCTTCTCCCCCCCCCCCCTGCTGTAATGCCTACGGGCGCTGTGGGTATTGTGATAAATAAATTTTAAAAAATACAAGGCGGTGAACACAGCAATTACTGAAATAGCTCTGATAAGCCAACGCCAAAACCCACGAAGCAAGAATTGAAGAACGCTTAAACTTCCCCTTAAGAGTGGAACGCGAACGCGTTTTCGGGCCGCGGTCCCATCACATTTTAACGCGACAGCCTTAAGGGCCCCGCGTCGCGGAAAACCCGGCATCGGCGGCGGTGTCGGCGCTGGCGTCTGCGGCTGACAAAAAAAAAATGTCGCTGTTTCCCCCGAAAGGCGAAGCATCAATTGCGATAACAAATTAGTAGAGAGCTATACGGAGTAAAGATAGTAGTATTATCAGCTGTATAAACTTGGACATGCAGCAGCACCGGCAACGCGCAGAACTGTTGTCGACGCCGTCGACGTTTTGCCCGCGTTCGCACCGAACGCGCGCGGCGTTGGTTACTGTTGCCGGTGCCTCTGGGGGCGGCTCGGAGGTTTTCGACGAGATCAGAGCGGCAAACTCGTCTAGCAGCGTCGGAAGTCTTACCCACCTTCTCGCCTCGCAACGTTTTATTGCGATAGCAATTATATGGACACTCCAAAGCAGATTTCTGCCGTCGGCGTCGCCGTCGCTGTCGCCGTGAGGTTCCGTATGACGTCAATGGAGATGAAATCGCCGCCGCGCGCCGCCGAACGCTGTATGTGCGAGTGAAAGGGCGCGAGGGACGCGCGCTTTCACGGGGAGTGAACGCACGGCGGAGAATAAACGCGCGTTCTGTGCCGTGCTCCCTTAAGGGCTGCAGAAGTAGGCTTCTCTTTCCTCCTTTACAATCGCCATATATGTAGAGCAAACGCGCCTTCTTCTGACGCACGAAAGGCCGTGGGGGGGAGGGGGAGGGAAGGGAGGCGACGTTTAGCTGTGGCACCAAGTGCCTATTTATATCAGAGGCTCCGGCAACACTCACCAACGCCGCACGCATTTTGTGCGAACGCGAGCAAAACGCCGACGGCGTCGACAACAGTTCTGCGTGCTGCCGGTGCTGCTGCATGTCCAAGTTTATACAGCTGATAAAGCTAATATCATTACTCCGTGTAGCTCTCTACAAATTTGCTATCGCAATTGATGCTTCGCCTTTCAGGTGAATCTGCGACAACTTTTTATATAAATACGCATTTGGTGCCGCAGCTAAACGTCGCCTCCCCTCCCTCCCTCCCTCCCGTACCCGCACGCCCTTTCGCGCGACGGAAGAAGTCGCGTTTGCTCTCTATATATGGTGATTGTAAAGGAAGAAAGTGACGCTTAATTCTGCAGCCCTTCAGGTGGCACGGCGCAGAACGGGCGTTTGCTCTCCGACGTGCGTTCGCTCCCCGTAAAAGCGCGTGTCCCTCGCGCCCTTTCACTCGTACATACAGCGTCCGGAGCGCGGCGACGATTTCATCGCCGTTGACGTCATACGGAACCTGACGGCGAGCGCAGAAATCCGCTTTAGAGTGTCCATATAATCGCTAGCCACCCCGACTACACAAGCCCTCCCCGTGGCGCACAGTGGTTAGTGGTGGTGGTGGTGAAACTATATTTCCAAAAAGGGTCCTAAAGGACACCAGACTGTTCGTCAAGGTGTAGAGGGCACCTCTCACGTCGAGACGGGGAGCCCTAGGCTCTCCACCGCTTCGCGGGCCTTCTGGACAGCCCAGAGTTCCGTCGTAGTCGGCGTCGATTCGGCTCATACGCCAAGGATTGGGGTACGAGTTCGTGTGTAGCAAGCGGAGAGTCACTGACTGCGCCCTGTTAAGTTCCTTGTTTGGAAGGCAGAATTCTCTACGTCCTAAATAAAAGTGCTTGATGAGCTCACTATATATCTGAAGTTGGTCCTTGAAGGTCTTAGGAGGGGAGCGCGGCTGGCTAGTCCTCGCGCGGGCCTATGAGCGGATTTGTTAAGGTTCCGCTGTCCTCCCACGAAATCACCCATATGGGCTGGGAACCAGACTATACAGTGGAGACTAATGCACCTACCTTCCAGTAACTTTGAAACCTTCGCATCCACTACTCCCCTAGCAAAGGCGCGAGTAGCTGCCCTAGAATCGCTATAGATTACCAAGCGCTCTGGATCCAGCAGAGCGAATGCAATGGCCATTTGTTCGGCCACCTCTGGATTCTTGGTGTAAACAGAGAGTGCGTTGAAGACTCTTTCGTGGGCGTCTATTACGGCTACCGAAAAAGCTTTGCGATTGGCCACCTGGGCGGCGTCTACGAAGGCAGCTTCTGTGGGATCCATAGCAGCCTCGGCAAGGAGAGCCTTCGCGCGGGCGAGCCTTCTCCCTTGGTTAAAGACCGGGTGGACGTTCCTGGGAAAAGGACGAGCCACAATCGCGTCCATGATTTCTTTGCTAAGATGTCTGACGTTCTCCTTTTCACGTTCAGTAAACATGCCCATAGTGACCAGGATGTTCCTGTCAGCTCTAGTGCCTGACAACCGGACGACCTGAGCTGTGCGCTGAGCCTCAGTAATTTCAGCTAGAGTATTGTGAACTCCTAGTTTCGAAAAAAGCTCCATGGATGCATTCAACGGTAGCCCCAGGGCTACCTTGAAGATTCGATGGATTGTGGTATCGAGTCGTTTCTCTTCTGTTTTCTTTTTTTTTTCAATCGAGCATAGCCGCAACATAAGTAATATGACATAGGACGAAAGCGTGTATTAGCCTAATGGCACATTCCTCGCTCATACCTTTATTTCTATTGACAATGCGTCGAAACATTCGTAGAGCATTCTCCACTTTGCCAGTTTTCTTTTGCATCATCAATCCATTGTATCCGTTACCCTCGATAGTCAGTCCTAGGACCCTGATCGGCCATAGTTCAGGAATGCGGTTACCATTCATGTCAAAGAGCTCGATATGATGTCGAATATCTTGCTCCCAGCCCTTGGGTTTCCGTCCTGGCTTGAAAGGACGGTAAAAGAGCAATTCCGATTTCCTCGACGAGCATTTGAGGCCCGCCGGAGAGAGGCAGAGTTATGTGGTCCTAATAGCCTCCTGCATTCGAGCCTCCAACTCTCCGTCGCTGCCTCCAGCACTCCATAGAGTAACATCATCGGCATAAATGGTGTGTTCAACCCCTTCAATGTCCAACAATGCTTAGACCAGTTTGGCCATCACTAGATTGAAGAGGAAGAGCAGAGTTGTTAATTGAATTCTCAAAGTAAAATCCATCAGAAAAAAACACCGCATATCCACGAAGTGAATGATGATGAGTCGGCGAAGCACCGGGGGATCATTCGGGTAACCGGGAATCCCCTGTACATTGCCCACTCGAACATGCAAATGAGTGACAACATATGTGTACAGTATATACAATGTTGTTTTACTTCTCGTATTGGGTATTCAGGTGCGGACTTCGTTTTCCCTTCATTAAGACTGCCTTGTTATCAGTGCAGCAGCACGGCGATGCCGGCAAGCGGACCCAGAGGCGGCGAGAGCGCGGGATGCGGCGGCAAAACGCCGGCAGCGTTCTCTACTTGAGGTTGGTGGCGCCGATGCTCGGTTGAAGCGCGAGCTTCGAGAGCCCTCAACTCCGGGTCCGCTTGCCGGCGTTGCCGTTTTGCTGCAGCTTTCCGTGCCCTAGACTCCGGGTCCACTTGTTGTCTGCCTCGCCGTGCTGCGCCAGCTTTCCGAGCCCTCGAATCCGCTTGCAATTGAGCCGCCACTCTCGCCTTTGCATCCATAGCGGGCGCGCCGTTATCAGAAGCCACCGTTATCATCCATGGCTGAAGAAAGAAAGAGAGCGCACGTCGGGAACGAATGCCCTTGTGCACCGCAGTGCCCCTAGTGGACTCCATGCAAAACATAGCTACGGACGATGACGACGACGAGGGGGGGGGGGGGGGGGGGACAAGGCTCGGCCCTAAGGTGCTTCACCCCTAAAATGTTCGGAGTAGTTTGCACTAGTGGCGCAAGGCTAAAGACACAGTGGAGATGATCGGTATCCTTCGTTCTCGGCTTTTCTCACGTCGGGATCTTCTCGGAGCCGACGCTTTCTCTACCGTTCTCTAGCATTCTCTCGTTGGACGTACTCGGGGTCTCCGGCTCGCCGTCGTCGTTTTGCAGCAGCTTATTCGGCTAACCGTGCTGGGTCCAATCGGCGTCAACGCTGGCAGTCTCGCTTAGCAGCGCGCCGCGATTCTTGGTAAGCGGCTTCTCCCTCGGCAGTGCGAACCGTCCTTGGTCTCCGCATGTCAACGTCTGGCGCGCCGCCGCCGGGCACCGGCTTTGATACGGAACGAAGGAGCGCATGGACAGTTGCTCGTGACGTCGCGTCTGACTCGCGGCGCATGCGTACTAGTGCGCAGCTTGTGGCAAAGTTGTAGGGGGAGTGGGCAGAGAGCTCTGCACAGTGTACGGGCGGCGAACGAACCTGCGCCGGGATGACGTCACTTCGCATTCGCAGTAGCGCGCAGCTGGCGGGAGCTCGGCGCAGCCGTGTCTGTGTCGGGCGAAGCGAGCGCGCAGCTGCCCCGGTGGTTACTAGGCAACGTGAGGTGACGTCATAGCTCGGCACAGTCTTTCGCGGAAGACTAACCGAGTTACGGATGGCTTAAACAGCTTCGCTGTTAAAATAGTAAAGTACACCTTAACCACAACCTACAGACATGATGGCGTCGGACTGTAATTTGAATGTACGAGAAAACATAATTCTGTTACGAGAAAACGCAAACACAAACCCCTTTTCCAGGATTTCTCCCGCACAACAGCGGCGCGCCCGCGTAGATTACTTGCAAAAACACCATCCAGATGGCGCTCGCCCGGCAGGTCAAACTGCGACATAGCCTGCGTAATGCGTTTTGGACACGCGCGCGCCTCGGGGCAACAGCAAACAATTAATAAAAAATAAAAAATGTCCTAGGGCCATCACATTTTGATATAAGACGGCTTATATAGCCCCTGTAAAAGCGTCGTCCCAGCAATGCATTTGGGTTTAAAAGTGAAGCCGACTTGAAGGGGATAGGTGTAAGCTTGGTCTTTGTAAGCTGGCTTTCCCACGTTGTGTGGAGTAGAAAGAGACTCCCCCCGTCCCTACCCTCCCCCCGGAGCCACGCGGCGACGGAAGACGGCGCTCTTCCTCCCACTTTCCTCTCTTGCGTGTCCAAGATCGAGCCGCGATTGTGGGCTCAACCTCGCACACTTTCACTCGAACATGCAGCATAGTGCCCGCGCCAACGATGTTATCGTCCTTCGACTTTATACGGAACCTCACATTGACGCTGACACTGACGGCGACGGCAGAAGTGTATTAGGAGTGTGCATATAGTTGCTATCGCAATAAATAAAGGTCACGCTTTCAAAATGAAATTGAAATCTGCTTGTTATTAAAAAACTGATGTCATCTTTAGCATTTTTTAATTAGCCTGCAACAAACTCATTATTTTTACTCTCCATGACTCTCGATGGAATTTCCCTTAGGCTGCCAAATACTGACTTCCTCGTGAATAGATTTTTTTTTTCAGAAATGGTTTACGTTAACTACACTTTCAAGTTACTAAGTTATTCGAGATGTTACATCTTCATTCGATATCACCAATAGTGATCACAAGCGCTCTCCGACATCTAAAATTACCTAATTTCATACCAAGGCTTACCGTCTTCGCGAAATATTTCTCAAGAAATTCAGTATCCAACGCTACAGCAATAAGTGCGCTCGCGATGAAGTGGAACATGCATTTATGTGCTAAGTTTAGATATCTAGTATAGGTTCTCTTCTGTACCATACGGCTACTTTGTGCTTCAAAGGCGAAGCGTTTGAGACAGTCTGCTAGATTGGAGGGCCTCTGTTTTAAGTGTTCGCGTATAAGTAAGTGCCAATAATATGAATTTCTGGTCTAGTATTACGATTTGTTCCTTCTATACATTGCCATATACATTGACTACTCTCGACCTCTCGAATTTCTGTTTTCTGGCAAGAACATGCTGCCTTTGTGATCATGGGATATGCTGTAGTCTATGCTCTCCTCGACATTGACAGTGCAACATTTACTTACGTATCGATGCTCTGGAAATCCCTCGCGGTACGTTCTCAGGAAGAAGTCTTCATGGAGGATGGAGCCCGGCTGCAGGTTTAAAGTTATCTCATCGTTTATTCTAAGAACTTTCGTGTTTTCATCCCGCCCTTCGAAGACCTCAGGATAAACAACAGCTCTGTATTTTGGCACTGAAAAAAAAAACAGCAATGAGACTAACAGTCATAATTTACCTTGCGTCAGTGTGCACTAGACTCAAGAACATTGCTTACTGAAGTTTATTGAACTTTATAGTTTCTTGAAGTTTGAGCATCCCACTAGCTTCTCCAATAGCCTATTATTTTTTCAACGAATGAATGTCTTTAAGTCTATTGCAGGTATAGCTATAGAAGTGGAAGCTCCTGTTGCTTTGGAAGCGGCGATTTCGTCTGCTAGTATATTGCCCTCAATCACTCTGTTCCCTGGCCCCCAGCATATTGTTACATGCTGGTTGGATGTGTATGTCGTACAAATGAGTACACAAAAGTAATTTAGTGCAGTATTTTACATTTAAAAACTTATTTAAATTATGGGGTCATACGTGCCAATACCACGATCGGATTATGAGGCACGCCGTGGTGGGGGACTCCGGAATAATTTGGACCAACTGGGCTTCTTTAACGTGAACATAAATTTAAGTACACTGGCGTGTTCGCTTTTCGCCCTATCGAAATGCCGCCGCCGTGGCCGGGATTTGATCCCGCGATTTCGTGCTTATAGCAGCCCAACACCATAGCCACTAAGCAATCACGTCGGGTTTTACATTTACGGAGCGACATCATAAATCTAACCGTGCTTAAGAGTCAGTGAATGCCTTTTCAAGCGAAGCTTGTATTTAAGTCTAAGGAGCTTTGCTGCCCCGGCCGACATCGTACCACTTTTCAATTTGCGGTGCCCGGGTGCGTTTTGTGCGATTCACGCACTGCGGCGACGTCGGGAATTGCGCCGACGAGTACGCGACCGCTCGCAGAGACAGTCCGAAACCACGTCAGCCGGGGCGGCGCACTCAAGCGGCGTTCCGCGCAACTTCTGCGTGGAAATACCGAAAGCGGCTCGCACGTTTGCCTTGAATCGGTGAGCTGGGGCACCGTGGTGCACGCTAAAGGTGGAAACACGCCTTGAAAAGCAATAATTCGGAATTTCTGCCGAGAGAAATTGTTGCTGTCGGTGTTGATGTTGGCGTACAAAAAAACTCAAGCCACGTGAAAATAAAATTGCTCGTCATGCTGCGGAATCGAACCACCGACCTACGGGTTGCGAGACTACCACGCTAAACGAATGAGTCACTGTCTGTTTTTTTTTTAATTTTATTATTGAATCGCAAGTCACAGTGCTTACGAGCTCACAAGCCACTGTCGGTTCATCATACGCGCCCTTTAAAGCTGGGTTTTATATCCATGAAGCAGTAGAAGCGGCGCCCGCCACTGGCGCGCGCGATCACGCCATACTCCCAGCCAACTACAGGCGTCCCCTCCCTCCGGAGCAGGGAAAGGGTGTGATCGCGTGCTCGCTCGCCTCGCGCCTGCCGTTTCCAGCCAGTTCAGGCCCGGCAGCCAGATGGGGAGGCCGAGTTTGGTTCGTTCTGCCGGAGAGCAGGCAGCGTTGACGGAACAGCAGTGGCAGCTGGCCCGGGAACGTCTCAAACGCTCAAAAAACTAACCAACGCCTCCCCTAGGGTTGGGCAAGCTTCGCATGCACGCCTGTTGCGGATAGGAGAGGGGTTTATATTTTTCTAACTTGTTTTCTTTGTATAGTTTGCCGCCGACATTACTTCATATGCCTCAGCTGTAAATATGTATCATCCGTTTAAGTGTGCAGAACATCTGTTTCAGAGAAAGATGGCCCCAGTGCTGCATAACACACCGGCACGTGACCTCGATGCGTAAGTGTACTCCTCGGGCATTAGTACTTGGACTGACATTTTAGAAAGTGCACTCGAATGTGTGCTCCAGGGGCATACTTTGTTACCTTGATAAACGGTGTGTAACATTCAACCAGCTGCAACTGCCACGGCTGTACCATGTTCGCTTGATGCATTAGGCGATGTTCCAGAAGTGAAACACCCTCCTCACATGAAGTGAAAAGGACTCTCTTACTGAGGGTCGATCGCGAAATAGTGTACAAGATATCGGATTGTTTATGGTACAATAGCACGGGTGCTCACAGTTAGAACTGACTTTCAGGAAGCATGTATTGCTCGAATATCACCTGTTTAAATGAAGTGACCACTCATTTTATTTTACGTAAATGCTCTGTATCGGGCTTGTTCTGAATGCACCGGTCGCTAGTCGTATATCTAAATCGTGAACCGGATCTACAATATTCAGTGCACTGGGTGTAGCCGAGTTAGAAAGTACGGCGCCGTAGTCCAATCGTCATCTTATAAGGCTCTTGTGCGGGTTCGTGAGGCACTTCCCGTCACCACCCCATGTTGCATGTGAGAGACGCTTCAAAATGTTCATTCATTGTCTTCAGGCATTCAGACTTCGAGTATTTAATAGGAGTGAGAGAGAGAACATTTATTTAGACCATCGAGGTTGTTGATCATGAGGACGAGTGGGTGGTGTCCTCATTCCAGGATTCCACTGGCCATGGCTGCTTGACGTACTTGCTGGACAAGAGATTCTTGTCCCACCAGGGTATCGCCGGTCATTTGTACCTCCCACCGCTCAAATGACATTCTAGGCGTCGTTAAATGGTGAGGTTTGCCCCCGCACCCCCGCGAGATGTGAAAGAGCGAGAGTTTTGAGTGTTAAGGTAATTTGAAGAAATTTCTGTTATCTACTCACAGATAGTCTACTTTCAGAAAGCCCAATTTAGGGTCTTATTAAGCTCAATATTAGGGTCAATATTAGGGTATTAGGGTTGGGGATAATTCATCTTTTATGTGTGAAAAGTACGCACGTTTTTTTCTATGGGTTCAAGCTAAAACCATTTTCATTAGCCCATTTATCCACGTCACTTAGGCCAAGCTGGACACGTCGTTCGCAAAAATCAAGATTGCAAGATTAAAAAAACAATCTGCACGTCACCGTGGTACACAGCGTAGAACGTAATACGTGGGAGAGCCGTGTGCAGATAATTTATTTTCACATTGAAGAGGGTGCAGCTAAGGACGCCCTCTTGCGGGATACCAGTTTCTTGGGTGAAAGACCTGAACAAAGCCTGGCAAACTCTAACACGGAAGGTACGGTTCGATAGGTAGCTTTCAATTTCATTTAGAATGCTGTCACGGACACCCATGGCGAAGAGATCTCTCAGAACGCCGAAGCGCCATGTGGTGTCATATGCTTTTTCTGAATCAAGAAATGCATTAAGAAAGAACTGATTGTGTATGAAGACATCCCTAATGTCTGCATCAATATGGACAGGGTGGTCTATCGTCGACCTACCTTCTATGAAGCCATATTGGAGATGATCTAGTACTGTGTTGTTTTCTCAAAGGTGGTTTAGGTGCCAGTTCACCATTTTTTCATAGAGCTTGCACAGACATCTTCCTGTTGTTCTATAGCGGCTAGCTAAAGCCGGGTCATTGCCTTGTTTAACTATTGTAATTACAATTGCTTCTTTCCAAGAAGACGGAATGTGCCCAGCCGCCCACATGGCAGTGAAGAGAGAGAAGAGTACTTTCAGGGCTTCTGGATGAAGGTACTTGACCACTTCATACATAATGTGGTCGCCACCTGGTGCGCACTTGTTGCTACAATTGAGAGATGCCTTGAGTTTAGCTAGAGAAAATCTGCCTCATTTCCCGCCCGATTTACGTTTAAAGGGCTGTCGGTCTGCGCGTTCTTCTTTTTGAATTGCAGGAAAGTGCGTGTAATGCGATGCACTGCATGTATATATATTCCAAGCGTTCACCCAAAAATCTGCCTGTTCATCCGGGCCATCACCTTCGATACTCACAAAGAGTAGCAGGTTTGACTCCTTGTCTTTTAATTTATTCACCCTATTGTATACCTTCGCCCCGTCCATGTAATTGTGTATACGAAAGATGTACCTCTTTCAACGCCCTCCCTTTGCACATCCACGTGTTCTTATACCTTGCGACTTAACCTGTTTGAATTAAATAAGTTTTTCGGCAGTTGGAGAATTGCGAAGCAATCTCCAAACTTTGTTTTGATTTATGCGCATTTCCTGGTATTAGTCGTTCACCAAGGCATGCAACGATTATTAGCCAGTCCGTTAGTTTGTTTATTACATTTCGTAGCAGCGTCAATAATAAAACCTGTTAGATATGCTACCACGTCGTCTACATTAAAAGCATCAATGTCATCTCCGGCTAAATATGTGAGCTCTTGGAACAATTCCAAGTTGGTTGAGTCGAAGTTCCATCGATGAAAATGTGGCGAGCATTCATGTTGCTTAACTTTAACGTCAGCGGGAAGTGGTCGCTCAAAAAGGGGTTCTTAAGAACGAACCACTCCAGGTACGGCAACTGTGTATTCAACGCTATGCTTAAGTCTATGGGAGCGTATGCTATGTGCAATGCTGTAGTACATTGGCTTTTTCTCATTAAGTATAAATGCACATGAGGAAAAGAGGCAGTTTTCAATTATGCGACTTTCGTATCACAACGAGAGTGTACCCACAGGGTCCTATGTGCATTTGGATAGGATAGGAATAAACTTTATTTGTCCAGCGGTTAAGGCTGTTGGTGCCAGGGGCTAGGCTGCCAGGGGTCCATCGCCGGAGAAAAATCTTTCGAGATCCTCGGCAATGGCCCTGGCCCGCTGGACGGCCCACTCCTGGTCCTCGGGTGCCTCGCTGAGGAGGGCGGCTTGCCATCTCTCAGCGAGGCGCCCCGCTTCAGAAGGTCCTGCTGTTATCTTCCCCCTTCCTCTTGTTCCTTCTTCTTCAGGGCGTTGACATTCCCAAAGTATATGGGCCATATCAGCCCGTTCGTGCTCGCACCACGGGCAGCCGGGCGATGGGTGCAGCGCGGGCCACAGGCGGTGCAGGTGATAGGGGTTGGTAAAAGTGCCCGTCTGCAACCGCCTCAGGTCGACTGCCTGGGACCTGTCCAGCCGCCCGTGGGGTTGTGGATATGTCATACGTTCTTGCCTATAGTGTGCAAGAACCTCTCGGTACGAGGCCGGAAACTCCTCGATATCACAGTCGGCGTCCCCGTGGCCCCCAGCACCGACCGCCGCGATTTGGGTTGTGTTGATAATTCCTCCGGTGGGGTCCCGCACAACAACGGCGGCTGCCCTCTGGGTGATCGCGTCGCGGCGGGTAAGTTGCCTCGCGACGAGATGGGCACGCTCGTTGTGGTTGGGCGGGATGCCGGTGTGTTTTCGGCCGTTAGTATTGTTGTTGTTGCGGCTGTTGTCTTCTTTAGTACCAAGCTCCCCGACGTGCGCGGGGAACCATTTGAGGGACTTGATCGTAATCCTGCCGGACACGAAGTCTCCGGCTCTGGCGTTGAGCATGCGCGCCACATCCGCGGACACCCAACCTTTGGTGTAGTTCCGGATCGCTGATTTGGAGTCGCTTATGATCAAGCTATCCTCCGTACCTCCGTGGAGTACCGCGAGGGCTATGGCCATCTCCTCCGCTGCTTCGGCCGACGGCAGCCTAGCTGATGCCGTGACTCGGATCCTTCCCTTCGTATCTACGACCGCCATAGAGAAGGCGGGCTCCGCCGCCGTCGGCCGGCAGTGTCGTTGATGTTGCTGCTGTTGCTGCTGCCGTTTCTGTCGTAGTAGTATGTGCATTTGCAACTCCAACAACTAAGTATGGCTGAGGGAGCTCGTCGATGAAGCTCTGAAATTGTGTTCTGGAATGATGATAGCAAGGCGGGATGTAGATAGAACTAATTCTGACTAGCTTACCAAGCAGCACTGCTCATACAGCAACTGTCTTGCCTAAAGGGAAGTTTGGAGGCTGAATAGATGTCAGTACAGTGTACTAGAAGAGTTGTAGCGCGTTCACAACGCAGCAGAGCTTGACGCACTTCGTGTCGCCGCCGACAGGCGGCGCGGTTCGCAGCGTCACCTGAAACTTTCCTACGCGTCGCGGTAAAACAGCTATGGCGTGTTGCTGTTTTCACCGTATAAAAGTAAAATGCACGACGTGCAGCGCACGAAAGTTCTTTTGGTGCACCTTCGCAATGTGCAGTGAGATAAATTACTATTGTTGCGGCTGATCTACAGAGGGTTGGCGATGTTTTGAGCCGGAGGCACGGATGAACTAGCCTTGCTATTCATGCTGTTCTGTTAAAGGCTTGATACGGCCGCTGCAGTCACGGTAGCAAGAGGCACTCGAGTGCTTTCTGCAGCTGATCGATAAAATGGTCAGTGTGGTTTCCCCACAACCACCGTGCATCCGCGTTCCCAACACCACCACGCCGAATTTAACCACCACTTCGTTTTTTTTTTGTTTGTTTGTTTTGTTTTTTTCCCCGCAGGTAAGGCGTGCAGCGCCTCAGACATTTTCACGTTGCTCCATCTATTCACGAAATTAAATATTTAGGTATCAAGCCCGTTTCACATGGTGCGAATTTGCAGTGCGTTTTTCGCAGCTGCGATTTCCGCAGATGCGAAATTCGCAATGCCGTTTCACATGGATCTACGGCAGCTGCGTTTTTCGCATACTCGTTAAGCATTCTGACTGCTGATAACGTATGAGCGAGCCGCCTCCTATTGGTCGTCTGTTTCCACCGATACGTGGCTACGAACGCATCTGCGTTTTTCGCAGAGAAGTTCAGCACGCCGAACATCGAAAAAACGCACGCACGAAGGGTCCGGCGGCCTATTTTCCGCAGCTGCGAATTCGCACGTGCAAACTCGCAGACAAAATCGCACCATGTGAAACGGGCTTCACTGCTGCACAATTTAAGCTGGTTAGCTGGTTATTTAGGTATTACATCTTTCGTAACGTTAATGCGACATGAAATCGAAAGGATGAAAATACCAAGTAACATTTATGCAATAACAATGTTTATTTACAACGAAATAAAGAATGATCCCGGAAGCGCCGGCAGCAGCCTGTGAAAACTCCGAATAGCTACTGTCTAGTGCGCTTCGGATTTTGTCCGCGGGTGCTTCGGCCCTTTCACACCTTTTCCTTTTGTTCCTGGGCTTCGGTGTCATCTTCGTCAGGTACTGTGGTAAATTCGGAAGAATCGTGGGAACAGCGTTTTCTGATAGCAGTGGCAATTGTCACGAGGAATGCACACCTCTTTGCATTCTATAAGGGGCGCAAGTCCCTAATTATCAATCGCGGTTCGAAGTGTAACTCACAGACCCGCAAGATTCCTCCAGTGTCTTATCTGCACGGTTGAGGTTCCTCTCCCATTCCTTTCGCCGTTCTTCATCACGTGGAACGCTGAGCAAAGACGCCTTTGGTGCATCTTTCACACGACTGTAGCCAGTTCTGTACTTGGGTGCAATGCAGTATTTTCGACGGCGGCTAGCCATTCTCACTCACTCAGAGTGCACATTGAGTAAAGCGTCAAGCACAGAGCAAGCACAGAGGATACTGCTGAAAACGCCGACGGGACTTGCAGTAGAGAGCCGACAACGTCGATATTAAGTGGTTAGTTTTCAGAAAGGAAAGGTTGGCGCTATCTTCTGCAGCCCTTGAGGGAGAACGGTCAACCGTCGTGATCCAACAGAACGTACTCCATACAAAGCGAGGGAAGTTTTCAGGAGAAACTGGCGGCAGCGCCTCTGGCGGGCGCCGGAGCAGTCGACGCTGAGTGCGCCGCGGCGACGCGGCGCAGGGATACGGCAGTGAGCACACTGCCCCTATTCTAGTACACTGTAGATGTCAGGCAGCACATTTATCGACAATTATGGCTACACCACATGACGAGGCAAGAGCGCCGTCTCGGTCCTTGCGGAAAGTGGCATGTTGGCTTAGAAAGTTTGTCTGAGTTGCTTTTAAGTGTGCTTCTTGAACACACGGCACCCTTGGACTGAATTTACCAAGGAGTTCTTTAACGTCGTCAAGATTCTAGTGATAAGCAACAAGAAAATCGCGTCTGCAAGAACAGAACAAAGCTTCTGATGAGGACGCATTGAAACGCAGCCGAGTGCGCCGGTTGGTAACTTATGACAGAACAAAGTTCTACAACCATATTAAATGCGAAGCATTTCTTGGCGAACATCTGTGACTTTGACAGTATCTATGTATCTATCTATCTATCTATCTATCTATCTATCTAGCAGCCTACGTCTTCGTGCTCTCACAGCCATTTCGTTAACTTGGTATGTACCAAAATTGGCATGGTATGACAAGACTGTATGCCGAAAATGAATGATACGTCATGCCACCAATGTCATGACATGCGTGTCACATAAGTCGTGAAGCAGCCGCCTACGTCTTGGTGCTCTCATGGTCGTTTCGTTATCTTAGTATGTACCAAACTTGGCATAGTATGACAAGAGTGTATGACGAAAATAAATGATAGGTCATGTCTTGAATATCATGACATGCGTGTCATGTATGTCATGAAACAGCCGCCTACGTCTTGGTGCTATCATGGTCGTTTCGTTAACTCCGCCCACTGCTTGGCCTAGCATCCATTCCCCACAGTGCGTGGGATCTGCTGCCTTTTATTGCGATAGCAATTATATGGACACTCAAGGCGGATTTCTGCCGTTGGCGTCGCCGTGATGTTCCGTATGACATTTACGTAGATTAAATCGTCGCCGCGCGCCGTATGCTGTATGTGCGAGTGAAAGCACGCGAGGGACGTGGACTTTCGCGGGGAGCGAACGCACGGCGGAGAGCAAACGCGTGTTCAGCGCCGTGCTCCCTGAAGGACTGCAGAATTGAGCGTGTCTTTCCTCCTTTACAATCACCATACATAGAGAGCAAACGCGACTTCTTCCGTCGCGCGAGAGGCCGTGGGGTTGGCGCTGAGCCGTGCTCCCTCAAGGGCTGCAGAAGATAGCGCCAACCTTTCCCTTTCCCTCAAGAACCACTTATCATCATCATCAGGCCGTGGGGTGATGGGAGGGCGGGGAGGCGACGTTTAGCTGCGGCACCAAATGCGTAATTATATGACAACGTTGCGAGGCGAGAAGGTGGTAAAGACTTCCGATGCTGCTCGATGTGTGTCCCGTTCTGATCTCGTCGATAGCCTCCGAGTCGCCTCCAGAGGCACCGGCAACAGTCACCAACGCCGCGCGCGTTCGGTGCGAACGCGGGCAAAACGTCGACGGCGTTGTCAATAGTTCGGCGCGTTGGTGGTGCTGCTGCATGGCCAATTTTATATAGCTTATAAAACTACTATCCTTACTCCGTACAGCTGTACACTAATTTGCTATCGCAATTGATGCTTCGCTTTCGGGTTAAACTGCAACATTTCGTAACAGCGAAGCTGTTGAAGCCAGCCGTACTTCGTGGTGCGTAGCAAGACACTACGAAGAAATAAAAAAAAATTACAGCATATCCACGGGGTGAATGATGATGAGTGGGCGAAGCTCCGGAGGGAATCATCGGATCTCCTGCTTAAGGGGACGCTAGCACAAACGCGTTAGAAACGTGCAGTACTCTCTAGTAAGGGGGAGCGGCCACAGCGTCTTACGCAGCCATTTACACATGCCGGAACGTGCACCGCGTTTGCCGACGCCATCACATGACTGCCGAGAGAGTATACCCCCGTATTCATAAACGCTCCTCGACTTGAACTTGACTTGCCACCGCTTTGGGCAGCGCGTTCGAAACGCGTTGAAGGTAAGGCGGAGAGGCCACAGCGTCTTACACCAGCTTCTTACACGGGCCGTAACGCGCTAGCACAAACGCGTTAGAAACGCGCTAGAAACGCGGCCTTTCGTTAACCCTTTCAGCCCTGGCGTCGTCAAATGACGACATGACTTAGAATCAGAATTTTTTGCATGAAAAAAGAACCGAAGCTGTTTGTATTTTTCCCGCATCGTACTATTGAAAGTTCTAGTGCCATTGCCATGGTTAGTCACCCGACTCTACGGAGCCGTGTCAAACGAGGAAGAAGAAATGACAACAACATACATGGCAGACGCGCCGTCAGGTACATGCACTTTTTTTCTTTTATAATTGAATAACCCCTGCGTAGTTTACGTTGCGGTTTTTTTATAGTGTCTAAACAGATTGCAGAGAACGCATGTACTTGAATAAGCGTCATTGCATGGTGATATTACTTGTAAGAAGATGTTTTTTCCGTGTGCGGTTTTGACGACAGCAGGGCTTTGTGGTTGCATATGGCGTGCCATCGGCTTGCCATTGCGTCCGATTTCATTGGGTGTTTTTTTTTTCTGTTTTTTTTCAGGCACGCCTATACTGTTGTAAGAGGGACATGAGGACGATGACGTAGCCGGTATCATGGTCGTGTCGAGGACATTGTGCGCGTACTCGCCCGAAAGAGACCCCTAGAGAGCCGGAGGCCGGGGACGGTGCGGTAGCGCATCGGGTGGTCGACGAGACGGTATCGGGGCAAGTCGAGGGTGGAAGGCTTGTCTGATGGTGGCTGACGGGCACAGGACGAGATGCGGGCAGCTGGCGGTGGGAACGCAGGCAGCGATTCGCGCACCGTCCGGTCAGCCACTGGAAGAGGGTAGTACGACGGCTGTACAAGCCGTGCCGTCGTTCCTACTCAGAAGGGCGAAGGCGGCGAGCCGAGCGGCGGCTGCGACGACTAGCGTGGCAAGCTTCTGGAACGACACTGCGCGTGCCGAGCTTGCGCCTCGAGCACGCGCTGCGCTTCCTTATTTTTCACTTCTTTGACAGCGGGCGCCAAGGCACCGGCTGAGAGCGCCGACCAAAACGCCCAGCGTTGCGGCGTCGGTGTGCGCTACACCGTGTATACCAACAGATTTATTCTATTCCCGCCCGAACTTGCGTTCTAGGCATCTGGAAGAATGCACGGATGCAATTTTCCGTGAACTTGATAATGGAAACTTGTCTGATGTGGAGGGAGAAATCGACGGATCTTCAGACAGCGGTGATGAGCTTGAGCAGCCTCAGCCAGATATTTCACGTTATCAATGCCTCAGTTGTGAACGCATGGCCGGAGTATAGAAGTGATGCAGCTGCACGAGGACTGATTCCTGGCAAGCAACTGGACTTACTGGATTTCACCCTCCATATTACTGAGGCACTTGCACGAGCTGACAGCCGGCCAAAGGTGCAAAAGCGAGGAAGGACGTCACTCTCACCTCTGGTGACTTCGAAAAAAGCAAGATATGCTGAAAATATCCTGACGCACAAGACGTCAGGTTTGATCAGGTGGGACACTGGCCTCTTCGTACCGACAGCAGGGAACAGCGTTGTAAGCTTGAGGGATCCACAGGACAAACCCGTATCATGTGCGAAAAATGTAACGTGCACCTGTGTCTTGCCAAGGCTCGAAACTGCTTCAGAGGCTTCCACATGAACAATTAGTGAAGTTTGTGTTTGCAATGATTGTGTTTGCCACCTCTGAATAAATGAGCTTTTCGCTGCGTTTCGCAACCACTGAGCCCTGATGTGCGGTTTTGACGACATGACTGTAAATCGGCAAATAATTGCCATCGTGGTGCGTGTGTCCATGTGCGCTTCGTGGCGTAGTGGGCTAACGCCGCGCGCTCGGAAGCGAGGGGTCCCTGCTTCGATTCCGCGCTACGGACACAACTTCGGAATTTTTTTCTCATTTTTCTCCGACTGGTTACACACTACTACTACGACGACGACGACGGGGACGAACGGGTGCCGCTATAAGGAGCTTCGCCCCTAAAAGTAAATATTCTTGCCGAGGCAGGCTTCGAACCCGCGTACCACCGGTCCCAAGGCGAGCATCGTAACCACTAGGATATACAGCCACTTTTTTTTGAACATGGTATTTATTACAATGAATGGATGGATGGATGGATGGATGGATGTAAAACTTTAATGAACGTCCTGAGGTACGCGACTCAGCGCGCAGCGGGCCGCTCCGACGTTGGGACAGTCAGGTCATGCCCGACCGCCGCATCGTGGGCCCTCTGGACAGCCCATAGTTGCGCCCCGGCATCGGGGCTCTTGATAGCGGAGAGCCACTTGTCCTCATTTATTTGTTCCGTGCCTCGTAACGAGGGGCAACGCCAATTACAATGAATGAAATGTTGTATTTACAGGAACTATTTACAATCACGCCTGCAGAGCGTGCATTTATGCGAACCATGTGATTGCGTTCTAGCGTCGTCGCCTTCGTGCAGAGCTGGCGCATCCGTACGCTCGTTCTCTGCGAGGTGAGGAGGTTTTGCGCGCTTTCAGAGCGAGAGAGAGACGCATTCACGGAGTGGGTCTCCTGAAACGCTGTGTAAGCATTGGAACGCGGTGTCGCTGTTGAAAGCTGCGCTATGCAACGCGCAGTGACGGCCGTAAGTCCGATACGCACGAAAAGAAATTATTATCATCATCATGAGCAACAAGATGGAAAGGTCGCGCGCACATCCGAAAAATGCTGGGCTACGATCGCCCAGTTTCGCTTTTTCAAGCGTGGCGCTCCCAAGTGCAAGGTTAAGCGTTTTTTTTTTTTTTTTGCTTTTATTCGCCGAACACGAGGTTAGTAGTAAAAAAAAAGTTGTCGTAGTTTCACCCGACAGAAGAAGCATCAGTTGCGATAGCAAATTAGTAGAGAGCTATACGGAGTAAGTATAGTAGTTTTATCAGCTGTATAAACTTGGACATGCAGCAACACCCGCAACGCGCAGAGCTGTTGTCGACGCCGTCGGCGTTTTGCCCGCGTTCGCGCCGAACGTGCGTGGCGTTTTGTGGCGTTTACCTTTCGCGAGACGGAAAAAGTCGCGTTTGCTGTATATATATGGAAAGTAGGAAAGAGACCCTTAATTCTGTAGCCCTTCAGGGAGCACGGCGCAGAACGCGCGTTTGCTCTCTGACGTGCGTTTGCTCCCCGTGAAAGCGCGAGTCCCTCGCTCCCTTTCACTCGCACATACAGCGTCCGCAGTGCGGCGACGATTTCATTGCCGTTGACGTCATACGGAACCTCACGGCGACGGCGACGACGGCAGAAATCTGCTTTGGAGTGTCCATATAAATGCTATCGCAATAAAACGAGTTTACTGGGAAGATCATCATAGTGTGCGTAGTATTGTTCTTCGGAGTTGCTTACCTCTCAAAATACGACCATCTTATTTTCAAGGGCAGAGTATAAGGTTCAGAAGTAATGATTAAAAAAAATGCTACGCACGATATGATATTTCCTCGGGGGGAAGTGTCTGGCCAAGTTTCTTTCAAGCGCACGAGTGCAATATCGAAGCCCCGTACCTCTGCCGTGTTAGGTTCACAGGCGGGTCCGCCGAGATCCTTGTCCCTAATGAGCGTGTACGGCGAAAGAGGCAACACGGTGCTGTCAACGAGACGGTACAAGCGCTTTTCACGTCTGGTTTTGTAGCGTTAGCTACACTGGCCTAGCCAAGCCCGTTTCGCGCGGCACATCAAGAGCCGTGCTGCGCATGCGCAAGGATCAGTAATGTCACACGGCTTGAGCACCGGAGCCACCGGAGCCGGCACCTCTCGCGCACTCCGCCGCCGCCGCGCGCGACTCACCGCCGCCGGTCTGCGCATCCCAGAGGAGTGACATCGTAGCCGTGGTAGACGCACTGGCGCCGCCGCGCGCTCGCTGTGCAGTCGCCGTCTGACACTGCGCTGGAGCCGCTGCGCTTCTGACTGGCGTTTGCCAGTGTGGTATAGCCATGGAGAAGGAGAGCGCAAATGCTGCTCAACAGCGCAGAAGAACGGAGAAGCTTGACTCATCGGATCCCGAAGTAGTTGCCTGGCAATTAGCGGTTGAGCGTAGGAGGAATGAATACATGTGCCACATAATACGTATACCGCGTGTGTGTCATTGGAACAGCAGTGAGCATGACAATCAAGCTAATCCTTGACAATCTAGACAACCAGGAAAGCTAAGACTAATCAGCTGAACTTTTGCTAACGCTACATATATACTGGCATAGCCGAGCTAAGCCACTGCAACTTTTTTTTTTTTTTGTCTCCGTGTTGCCTCTCTCGCTATACGTGCTTCTTGTGGATTACAATCTATTCTGAAGCCAGCCTCTTCTCCCGTGCGCGATTCGCAAACCCACCGCCAGGTGGCTAACAGCGCAGACCCTTGAGGTATCGCACACAGCCTAAAATATTTCATAAACCATGCGCAAAAGTGCCGTTCTTTTATTCGAAGACGACATCCGTACTAGTTTCTGTTGCCGTTGCCGAACTGTGTCCTCGTATCGACGGCATCAATTCCTTAAATAAACCATTTAAAGTGTGTTGTGTCTCTGCGTACATGCAATATATTGATAATACGCATAAATCCCTGCTATGAATTTGAATTTGCCTTTATTTCGATAAACGTACAATTTATGGGAAATTTGAACTTCCAGAGCAGATAGTTATTATTACATTATTTTGGTGGCTAGGATTCTCACGAAAAGAAAATATACATTTCGTCTTGGTTGCTTTCACGTGCGATTTTTTTCCAAGATTTGCATAAGTGTTCTTTACCACGCCATGTACAATTATGCAAAAGAATAGTTTCATTAACCTCTAAGTGCAGGCGATATTCTAAACTATACGAAGCACAAGTTGTCGTCTTTTGGGTTCTTTCAATGCAAGCAAATTCCACTGTGTGTTCTGCACGTCTGTTCTATAATAAAAGGAGCAATTTTTTGTGCTCCAAATTATTTATGGAGTTATACAGTAATCGTACTCACAGTTCGCCGCATGACAGCTTCCGCTCACGGATGTGAAATACACCGCGCTCAAAAAAGCAAGAAAATTCATTATTTGCTGAGGAGGCAGTACAATCGGCTCTAATGCTTAGAAATGAGTGTCCCAGCCTCCACACTACAAATAGCCTTCATAAACCAACGAGCTACATAGGCTAAAAGACGGCTTTAAATAGCTTTAACTTGGAGCGCTCTTTTATCTGGGCAACTCACTTACGATCTTAATATTTTTCTGTCAAAAGTTCCCTATATAGTGTCTTCTAACGCCTCGGACACGACATTTACTGCACGACGATATTGGTCTCCGCCAAGGGTTTGTTTGAATGCTACGTTCGACGAGCGGCCTCTAAATTTTTCGTGTCTCTTTATGTTACACGCAAATATCATAAAAATGCGAATTCGGAAGCATTTTACCCCAGAACTTTGTAGTCTGTTTTGTATTTTACTAGGGCGTCTTGTGCGAAAGATGTCACAAATTCTTCACAATTTAATGCTTGCTGCAGCTCACGTCAGCAAGAAACAAAACAAAATTTTAGAATTACATTAGGGCTTTTCTAAATCTTTGCGGACGTGTTACGTTATACGACAACCATTATGATAATAGAGAACTAGACTTCACTCTATATAAAAGCGCTTAAGAACTACCGCTGCACCGCATAATTGCTTGAAATTTTGTGTCCTGCAAGTGATTTTCAGCTTGCTTAAATGAAAGCCGTTGTAAAATGCAGGAGAAAATTCCGAGGTGATATATCGGTAAATGCGAGAAAAATGCGGTAGCATTACAACGCACCTCATTGAGGTCCCGAATTCATGGTTGAAACCGCCTTCACCACATTGCAAAGTATTGTTCTGGACCGCACTCGACACACGTCTTGTCTTTTCGAGAACCGAAATGCAACTTACGGTGGTCCGGAGCAGATCAGTGTTGATTGCAATATATATATATATATATATATATATATATATATATATATTATCTCTTTGTGTCACGAGGTCCGAGGCGATGTATGATGCTTGTCGAGAGAAGAATGTTCATGACAGTCGTACGCAGAGAAATGAATGCCGCATGTCAAAATACGAGGGGCGTTCAATCAATATTTTCCGTGACCCACTTCCTCTGGGCTGCTGAGCACGGATGTTCGCATATTTACTTTCCTTTCTCTGCGTATCTACCACTGAGATCCAGGCAGTTTTGCCACTGTATTACGCATCTGCGGATACCATTACTGTAGAACTTCTCAGGCTGGCCTTGGAGCCATGACTCGACTTCGGCAATGAGCGCGTGATCATCAAGAAATGTATTGCCTTTCAAAGATAACTTCACATATGGAAAAAGGTGTAAATGTGAAAGCGCAAGGTCTAGGAAGTACGAAGGATGGCAAATAATTTCATATTTAGAGGAGCATGCTTCGATTTGCGCCATATGCAAGTTGAAAGCAGGAGGATTGTCTTGCCAGAGCAGGACGCCTTTTGACTGCTGATTTTGATGACTTTCCTTAGTTTTGTCAGCAGCTTAGCATATTAGGTCCCCGTTGCAGTGGCACCTTTTGGCAGGAAGCCTATCATCGCCACTTCTTCCTGATCTCAAAAAAAAAGGTAAGCATCACTTTTATAACTGGAGATTGCACGCGTGCCTTTTTATGGTGGTGGTGAGTTCAAGAGCTGACAGTGTTTATACTGTAACTGTGCTTCTAGTTCATAGCAAGTAACCGATGTTTCGTACAGTGTAATCAATGTTACAAAAAAGTTGCAGTTTGGCCCAAAGTCGAAGCATCGATTGCGATAATAAATTAGTAGACAGTTATACGAATAAGGATAGCAGTTTTATCGGCCGTATAAACTTGCAAACATCCACTTACTAATTCAATGAACAAGCATGGTGTCAGCGTGCACAAGCAAACGTGGACAAATCACACTCGATGACCGCGGACACTCGCTGTCAAAGCGCTGGCGTGATCAAGCGCGAAGCAGCAGCGAGCGCAGTGACCTTCGTGCTGCCTATCACTTAACGCAAACTGACCGGCGAAAACACAGCGCGGGCAAAAGTCAATTGCCCTTACGCCCGGTCGTGAAATACGCAGTTAGTGCTGGAGCGCAACGACGCCCCCTCCCTCCCATCCCCCTACGGCCTTTCGCGCGACGAAAAACGGCGCGTTTGCTCTCCGCTTTCCTCCCTCATGCGCACCAGATTGAGCCGCGATCGTCGGCTCCCCTCGCGGGCTGTCACTGGCACATACATCATACGGCGCGCGGTGATGATGTTATCGCCCTTGGACTTTATACGGGACATCACGGCGACGGCCGAAATGCGCCTGGAGTGTCCATATAATTGCTATGGTAATAAAAAGTTGTCTTCCCTTTTATGACACTTAAACACGTGTTCACGAGTGCAGATCACTCGGTCCTCCTGGCTAAAAGCAGAAAAGCGAGGAACACAGCGCGCCGACAACTTCCGCATGTGCACATGTTCCTGAATAATATTTTTGTCGACCCCACACTGTTCTTGAACTTTTCAGCTAGTTTTTGACTCGTTATGCGGTGATCTTCTGAAATGACTGTCTCCAATTTTGCAAAACTCTATCAATTGCTGAAGAGGTCGACCAGGAGTCGGTGCAATTTCGACCTTGTTCCGTCTACATTTGAACTTCCGATGTCAGTACTTAACGACGTCATAGAATGGGGCATCTGTTCCGTGCATCGTGGTAATATTTTCGAAAGTTTTTTTGGGGTGTGATGCCTTTGACATTCTGAAATTTAACAACTGACCTGTACTCCATTGTCTTCAGATCGGTGAAAGAACAGGTATTAGGAATGAGCTGAATATATTTCTCTGCCTATAGAGATGCACGCCTAGCGCTGTGTGAAATTGCTTTAATGCACAAAATAAAGTGGGTCACGATAAATCTTTATTGAGCAACCCTCGTACGTATAACAATTCATACCCCTTGTGTATGAATTCGGGGGGATCAGACATCAATGGGAGAGTACCTAGTTGTACATACTCAGTTGGACATGTCGAGCGCCGAAACCTGTTCGAGTGCATAAGCAGTGGCATTTACTAAGTGACCCATGTTGTCTACTAGGGAAGACGCCAGCCAGCGGCAAGTTACCTTTTTCGGTATATACCAAGTGGCCAAAATTGTCGACTTTATAACATAGCAGCCTGCCAGCCAGTACAAACTTTGTGGCTCCAGTTTTCCATATAGAAGGACACAGCAACTTATCAAGAAGGCATTACTGTTATCCACTGGCATACTAGAAATTGGAAGGCTAAAATAATTCAGAACTCCGAAAAATTCCCATCAAGAAGAAAGTGAAGGTTATAGAAAAAGCTGTGGTAGCTGCATTTGAATAAGTTATTGACTCGTTTAGCTTTTCTTGCCGCGGATATGCTGCTTATTTTATTGCGTCAGGAATTATATGGACACTCCGAGTGGATTTCTGCCGTCGGCGTCGCCGTCGTCACCGCCGTGAGGTTCCATATAAAAGTCAACGAGGATGAAATCGTTGCCGCGCGCAGTAAGCTGTATGTGCTACTGAAAGCGCGCGAGGGACGCGCGTTTTCACGGGGAGCGAAAGCACCGCGGAGAGCAAACGCGGCTTCTTCCGTCGTGCGAAAGGCCGTGGGGGGACGGGAGGGAGGGAGGGGAGGCGAGGTTTAGCTGCGGAACCAAATGCGTATTTATATAAAAAAGTTGTCGCAGTTTGACCTGAAAGGCGAAGCATCAATTGCGATAGCAAATTAGTAGAGAGCTATACGGAGTAAGGATAGTAGTTTTATCAACTGTATAAACTTGGACATGCAGCAGCACCGGCAACACGCAGAACTGTTGTCGACGCCGTCGGCGTTTTGCCCGCGTTCGCTCAAAATGCGTGCGGCGTTGGTGACTGTTGCCGGAGCCTCTGATATAAATAGGCACTTGGTGCCGCAGCTAAACGTCGCCTCCCTTCCCTCCCCCTCCCCCCCTCCCCCACGGCCTCTCGCGCATCCGAAGAAGGCGCGTTTGCTCTAAATATATGGTGATTGTAAAGGAGGAAAGAGACGCCTACTTCTGCAGCCCTTAAGGGAGCACGGCGCAGAACGCGCGTTTGTTCTCCGCCGTGCGTTCACTCCCCGTGAAAGCGCGCGCCCCTCGCGCCCTTTCACTCGCACATACAGCGTTCGGCGCAGAAGCCTTCTTTCGCTCCCACTTACCCCTCCCCGTTGGCGCTGAGCCGTGCTCCCTCAAGGGCTGCAGAAGATAGCGCCAACCTTTCCCTTTCCTTCAAGAACCACTTATCATATCAGAAGATAGCGCCAACCTTTCCCTTTCCCTCAAGAACCACTTATCATCGGCGACGATTTAATCTCCATTGACGTCATACGGAACCTCACGGCGACGGCGACGCCGACGGCAGAAATCTGCTTTTGAGTGTCCATATAATTGCTATCGCAATAAAAACGTTACGAGGCGAGAAGGTGGTAAAGACTTCCGACGCTGCTCGACGAGTGTCCCTTTCTGATCTTGTCGAAAATCTCCGAGCCGCCGCCAGAGGCACCGGCAACAGTCACCGCGCGCTCGGTGCGAACGCGCGCAAAACGCCGAGGGCGTCGACAACAGTTCTGCGCGTTGCTGGTGCTGCTGCATGTACAAGTTTATACAGATGATAAAACTACTATCTTTACTCCGTATAGCTCTCTACTAATTTGCTATCGCAATTGATGCTTCGCCTTTCGGGTGAAACTGCGACATTTTTTTCTGTCCAGCAAAAATTCTAAGAATTTTCAGTTTCAGAATACTGAGAAATAATGTACAACACTGAATAAATATTGGAACCTAATACTGGACTGCATTTGTGCCGGTTCTGCGGCGTTTATATTCGAAAGCATTATGTGAGGCAAGGATTTTTCAGCTAAACACTGAAATAATAAGAAAAAAATTCCAGAGCCCTTCCATCCTGTGAAGAGGGGAGCCCAGCGATACTGGCGCTAGCGGCTTCACGTCGTTTTCACGCCCATTGGCGCTTCTGCGCGCGTTGGCGCTCCTCCAATTCGCGATCTCCAATTCCCGATCTTATGAGCGAACGACACGCGTTCGTCTCATAGAGAGTCCTAAGGGCAACTGCTGATACAGCGCGAGCGCGATCTCTACGTCACGAGACAAAAGGGCACAACGATTGGTGGGACGCGCAGACGCCGAGTGTCGCGACACTTGTGAAAGAGGCATCCGCTGTGGCGAGGGTTTTAATAATGGGCCATCCATCATCTGTTTTGACAGCTGTGCTAAGGCACTTTATACATAAACCAATATATATCCATCACCCGAAGTCCACAGGGGTACGTGCCATTGCACTTGGACCCTTTCTACGCTATCACCAGGATTCTGCCCACAAGATTGTTGCCTACTTCGCGTTTACACGGACGCGACCTCCTGGAACCTAGCCCTCAACAGCTACCCTGTAAAAATTTTGGCAGAAATTACTTAGCACTATGTTTTAAAGTGTGCGATAGTAATCTCGTGAATTTTAAAGGTGTAAATTTGATATAGGTATATCGACGTCAGATCCGACGTACACTGCTCACGGAATGAAACGCGACAGTTAATATTTACGGTGGAACACGTAATATGTGCAATTACTCCAGATTTATATGTCATATCGCTAAGAATATGGTCACTAAAGGCGACACGGACTCTGATCTAACTGTACAAAAAATTACGCCGATATTGCACGCACTGCAAACGTTGCAAACGTAACTATGCGCATTGGTTAGGCCTAAATTCCGTGAGCATTACACCGCCGTCAGCGCACTCCACACGAACGCTCCGCATCGTGTCCTGGACCGGCTTGTATTGACGCCAGCGCCGCGAAGTGTTGGGCACTGTTGTCGAGACAATATCTCGGTATGTTTGCGGCGGCTGAGGACAGCTGGAGCGCATCTGCATTTGACTGCTCGTCTTGTCTTTCCCTTGTGCCTGACCTGCGGGGAGACTGCGCTCACTTGACAGGTCCGTTTCACTCGTGGCTGCGCGGTCTCACGCGCGTCCAGAAAACACGTTGTGGTTTGCTTATCTCGGCAAAGAAGCTAAAGGGCGTGCGACAGCTCGCGCGCCTCTCGAGTTTATCCTCAACGCTGGCGATTGAAGGAAATGGTAAATAGGAAAACCAGAGCAAAGGCAGGTTTGTGGCGTTTGTAAAGGTTGGACAATAAAAAAAATGTTGCATTTTCGCCTGAAAGGCGAAGCGTCAATTGCGATAGCAAATTAGTAGAGAGCTATTCCGCGTAGGGATAGTAGTTTTATCAGCTGTATCAACTTGGACCTGCAGCAGCACCAGCAACGCGCAGAACTGTTGTCGACGCCGTCGCCGTTTTGCCCGCGTTCACACCGAACGCGCGCGGCGTTAGTGATTGTTGCCGGAGCCTCTGAGGGCGGCTCGGAGGTTTTCGACGAGATCAGAACGGGAAACTCGTCAAGCAGCGTGGGAAGTGTTTACCACCTTCTTGCCTCGCAACGTTTTATTGCGATAGCAATTATATGCACACTCCAAAGCAGATTTCTGCCGTCGTCGTCGCCGTCGCCATCGCCGTGAGGTTCCGTATGACGTCAATGGAGATGAAATCGTCGCCGCGCGCCGCCGAACGCTATATGTGCGAGTGAAAGGGCGCGAGGGACGCGCGCTTTCACGGGGAGTGACTTTCACGGGGAGTGAACGCACGGAGGAGTTGGCGCTGTAGTAGTAGTAAGTGGTTCTTGAGGGAAAGGGAAAGGTTGGCGCTATCTTCTGCAGCCCTTGAGGGAGCACGGCTCAGCGCCAAATTGGCGCTGAGCCGTGCTCCCTCAAGGGCTGCAGAAGATAGCGCCAACCTTTCCCTTTCCCTCAAGAACCACTTATCATCATCAGGAGACCAAACGCGCGTTCTGCGCCGTGCTTCCTGAAAGGCTGCAGAATTAAGCGTCTCTGTCCTCCTTTACAATCACCATATATGTAGAGCAAACGCGACTTCTTCAGACACGCGAAAGGCCGGGGGGGGGGGGGGGGGGGGGGGAGGGAGGCGACGTTTAGCTGCAGCACAAAATGCCTATTTATATAAAAACGTTGTGAGGCGAGAATGTGGCAAAGACTTTCGACGCTGCTCGACGAGTGTCCCGTGCTGATCTCGTCGAAAACCTCCGAGCCACCCCCAGAGGCTCCTGCAACAGTCACCAACGCCGCGCGCGTTTTGTACGAACGCGGGCAAAACGCCGACGGCGTCGACAACAGTTCTGTGTGTTGCCGGTGCTGCTGCATGTCCAAGTTTGTACAGCTGATAAAACTACTATCTTTATTCCGTATAGCTCTCTACAAATTTGCTATCGCAATTGATGCTTCGCCTTTCGGGTGAAACTACGACAACTTTTTATACAAATACGCATTTGGTGCGGCAGCTAAAAGTCGCCTCCCCTCCCGTCCCCCCACGACCTTTCGCGCGACGGAAGAAGTCGCGTTTGCTCTATATATATATATATATATATATATATATATATATATATATATATATATATATATATATATATATATATATATATGGTGATTGTAAAGGAGGAAAGAGACGCTTAATTCTGCAGCCGGTCAGGGAGTAGTAGTAGTAGTAAACGTTTATTCCATGAAGGGGATTGAAGGTTGGGGAGCATGGCGCACAACGCGCGTTTGTTCTCCGCCGTGCGTTCGCTCCCCGTGACAGCGCGCGTCCCTCGCGCCCTTTCACTCGCACTTACAGCGTCCGGCGCGCGGCGACGATTTCATCGCCACGTAACCTCACGGTGACGGCGACGGTGTCGCCGACGGCAGAAATCCTCTTTGAGTGTCCATATAATTGCTATCACAATAATAAATCTGCAAATTAATCTGCAATAATAAATCTGCAAACTACACCACTTGTGGTGTAGTTGTTCATGTTCTTCTGCATTTCTAATTCTCGGACAGCTCATCGGAGTGCTCTCGCAGGTGGATGTATTGCGCTGCCTGTTTAGTCCACATCGCACTGGATATCCAGTGTCGAGGCGTAAGAGCTGCGCGTGCCCTGAGGAAGAAAGGCGCGTGGATGTGATTCAAACTAAGTTTTTCATGTCTAGTTATTAGCCAAAGTGCTAAGTGGCATCTTGTCGGATAAGAAACTCCGTCATGGCGGACTGGCCGACCGTCATGGCCGACTGAACATTAAGTGACCTGTCTATACCTAGTATCGCTTAAGAAATTCAGACTTTGAGCACACCGTGACGCACTGCAGTACTCTCAACAAACTTCGAGTGTTCTCTTAGATACCCCCAAAGTGGATTAAGTCCATCTATAACGCTGTAAAAACGCCGATAGCGGGATACTGACCGATAGTGGTATAGTACATCTGGTCCTCTTACCCAACAGCCCAATGCTCTTACTATTACAGTTGCAATATGGGCATGTGGGTAACGCATCTTGACTCCTTGCTATTGGATCCCGATTGTAGCCATGCTTCTATCGTGCCTAAGCAGCTTTATGAAACGTCTGGCGCATGTGTCACGTGCATGTTTCTTTACTCGAGAAAGCTACCACTTCGCGGGAGACGCGCTGTTAGACTGCACTGCGTTTGGAATCGGTCCATATTTTGAAGCGATAACTCTCGTTGACTTTTTCTCCGCATTGAAGTTTGTATTTTAAAGCGAACGATTTTCTAACCTAGTCGAGCCGAGTTTCGCCGTCGCCAGCAATTTTACCTTCATTTGACCGCAGCTGCGCCATAGCCTTGGCAACGTAACACGTGACTCGCCACGCCGAGCTCCGCTGCCACCGCCGCCGGCTTGGCGCATGCGCTCTCCACAACTACGTTGCCGCCTGAACACGTGACTCGCAGCGCGCCTGGCTAAGAGGAGCGCCACGCTCGCCTAGTCACTGTGAGCTTGGCCATGGATGAGAGCGAGGCCGGGCCGTCTTCTCTGAGTGTTGCGCGGGACGTCGTCGGCAAGCGGCGTGTGACCATCCCGCAGATATCGCCCTGTGAGCTGCTTCACTGGAGAGGGTCCAGAATACCAAGCGCACGAAGCTAGCATCGGAGACTGAGTAAAAGCGAGCCGTTCGGCTCGCAATACTCTTGGACACTTCAGCTTATAATTTATACCTGGCTTAACGATGAGGTTATACCTAAGTATAATAATTACAACTAACTCAAAGGATAACCAAGTGAAACCAAGACTTACCAAGGCTAAACCAAGCTTTCGCTTTGTATATCAAGGTGTCACAAAAGAGCCCGTAATCCAAGCGCGCGCCACGTGTCCCACAAGCCAGCGAAAGAACACGCCGGCCCCGCGGCAACTTCAACAGAGGGGGAGAACGCATACGCCTCAAACAGCAACGCGAACAACGGCGCCTAGACGTCTAGAAGAGCCTCGACGAATCGACGTTAACCGGCGAGAGAGAGAGAGCACACGCGCGCGCCGAGACACCTTCTCACCCGACGAGTCAAGAGAGATAACTACAGCGTGAGCGTGCGCAAACAGCATGAGTGATCACCCGCTCGACGAAGCTCCGACGGCAGCGGTCGAAGGTACGAGAAAAGACGAGAAGCTTCCCAAGCTTTGGCCATGCTACGAGATCACGACACCGATAGGAAGGTTCGAGAACGCCTGTGGAAGCTATATAACCGCCGTGCGAGAATCAAAGTGCGGAGTTCAGGAGTTCAGTCCGCACCGGTGAAGTGATGTAATGTGAAGTGATTCCCCGGCAAGGGGATTCCCCGGCAAGCTAGTCGACGGGTTCATCCACCGTCTGCATTTCTGGAAGAAGTTCTTTCTTCGAGATTTGCCCCGAGTTACGCCGCGATCGTCCGACTTCAAGACCAACACTTGTGAATACGATTGGACCCTAAGTGTTCGTTTTTTATTTTGTGCTTTACGTGTTGGACTCTTAGTGCTTGTCGTTAATTACTTTTTTGTGTTTTTTAATATCCATATGATTTGTATTGTATTGTGTGTAGCCTACGCGTGCACGTGAGTGTATAACTGCCTTGTGTGAAGAATATATTTTGTTGTGTTTTGACAACTCTGGGCTCTGACTCGGTCTTTGGACAGCAACCGGCGTTCACTGGCGCACCACAGGGCCCACTCTTAATTGTCCTTGCTTTCGTGGGATTATTTTCGGAAGCTGATAAGTCGGCTTTGGAATTTGATCCGGCGTCTGCGCCTCGTTCACGGAGTCTGTGACACAAGGGTTAGCCGAGCTAAGCCGCAGCAATTTTTCTGGCTGTTTGTGGTATTCTCGGGACACTAGATGTTGCTAGTTGTTACTACTAAATTAAATAAATAAATAAAGATCACAGCAGACTTTTGCGAGTTTGCAGAATAACAACCCAGGTTCCTGCGACGCTGCGAACTTGGGAGCAATTGCAACAAAAAATTTCAGTTGCCCCTAATGAAATCCAGTCTTTTATGTAGCATGTTGCACTTCTGACAGGTCTGTTTGAAAAATAGCCCGCATATAACGCTTGACAACACTTCTTAAGACATGTTTACAAAAGCAGTAATTCATCCGCACACACTTTACTTCTCCAGAACACCGGCCTTAATGTTCTACGAATTTCCAGTAGATGTGATCTTGGTGGCATTTCTAGTTCCCGCAAAGCAGGAGCGCAAATCCTGCGTTGTTCAGGAAACACACTTATAAAGCTCTGTCATATCACAAGAAGCCAACAAACAAAGACACCAAGGACAGCATAAGGGAAATTACTTGTACTGAATTAAAGAAATGATAAAAAATTGAAGTGAAAGTGGACGAAAAAAAAATGTCACAGTTTCGCCCTAAGGGCGAAGCAATGAATGCGATAGCAACACAGCAATGTCATAGGAAGTAAGGTGAGCGGCTTTGGTAGCAATATGAATTGTAGTAAACATGAGCTGATTAAGTAAGCAGGTGTGCTGCGGCGTAAGTAGACCGACATGAAGAGAGACTCGATGACCACGAGAAGGCGCGTGTGAAACGGTGGTGTTGATGAGAAGCGCTTCCCGTGGGCAGCGCGTGCGAAGAGACACACCTGTAGCGCTGCACTGCCGATCCGGGCAGCATTGCGTGTGTAGCGTGCGTTGGAAAATGTGGCCCGACTATTACGAACTGAATGAACAAGCGTGGTGTGAGCGCGCACAAACACGAAGAGATCACACTGAATGACAGCAGACAACGACTGTCAAAACGCTGACAGCAAGCATACGCCGCAGCGGGCGAAGGTACGTGCGGTCTATCGCTTCAACGGAAACTGAGCGGCGAATGCACTTAAAGGTCAGAGCCGTGTGGAGATAAGAGACGGTGCGAGCGAGCGACGAGCGCGGTTGTTGGCAGAGAAGTGCGCCGCCCCCCCCCCCCCCCCCCCCTTGCTCCCTCCGGCGCTGGCTTCCTGCTTCCTTGCTTGCGCGTGGGAGATTGAGTGCGTTCGCTCTCCGTGATAGCGCGCGTCTCCGCACGCTTCCTCTCGGGCATACGGCGCGCGGCGAAGATTTTATCTATAGGGAACCTCACGGCGACGGCGACGGCGACGACGACGCCGACGGCAGAAATCCGGTTCAAGTGTCCATATAATTGCTATCGCAATAAAACAACTGGCCTCAGGTGGGGCATGAACCCATGTTGAGTGTTGAGCGCATTGATCTCAAGAAAAACAAAAATTGAACACTTCTTAATATTTATGGAGTGTCCAATTATTTCTAACCATCTTTAAATGGCACGCAAGTAAGTCTACAAGTGGGTTTATATTGAGTGAATGTTTACATCTGATATGAAGAATGTTATGTCAGTTGTGTATACATAAGTATATGCATCATATGACATGGAATAGGACTGAAAAACACATTGAATAATATAGGCTACGTAACCGCTAATTGAGGATCGCCGTGAAGCATCCTAAAGAACAGTAAAATTGCCTCTCGTCTGAAACTTCCACACATGCCCCGTGAACTTCACCGTCATCGCCACAACATTAACGGAGGTGAACGCGTGTAGCTTGCTCTTTTGTCCCCGGTACGGTGCGCGACTTTGTAAACCGAGTTGCCGGTATGACGGAGGATATTGGAGGTTCCGAGCACTTCGTTATAAAGGTGTTTTACTGTGTTTGTAGAAAGTGAGCACGCGCGTCCGCTAGCTGACGATGAAAAAAAAAAAAAAGAAACTCGAAGTTCCGCCGGAAAGGCGAAGCATCGCTTGCGATAGCAATATAGTGGAGAACTATACGAAGTAAGCATAGTAGTGTTGTCGGCCGTATAAACTTGTAAACATATGCATACTAACTAAATTAACAAGCATGGCGTCACGCGCGCACAAGCAAGAACATGAACACATTTCACTAAATGACCGCGGCAACTCGCTGTGAAAGCGAGTTCACTGGAGACCCGACGGAGAAATTACAAAGAGCTCACACGTTCTATTTTTACAGCAAATCTGTAAAGGGCTCACTCGTCGATTGTCGCGTCCCGCAATAGAAAAAAAAAAGTTGTCGCAGTTTCACCTGAAAGGCGAAGCATCAATTGCGATAGCAAATTTGGAGAGAGCTATACGGAGTAATGATATTAGCTTTATCAGCTGTATAAACTTGGACATGCAGCAGAACCGGCAACGCGCAGAACTGTTGTCGACGCCGTCGGCGTTTTGCCCGCGTTCGCTCAAAATGCCTGCGGCGTTGGTGACTGTTGCCGGAGCCTCTGATATAAATCGGCACTTGGTGCCGCAGCTAAACGTCGCCTCCCTTCCCCCCCCCCCCCCGCGACGTACCTTTCGTGCGTGAGAAGAAGGCGCGTTTGCTCTACATATATGGTGATTGTAAAGGAGGAAAGAGACGCCTACTTCTGCAGCCCTTAAGGAAGCACGGCGCAGAACGCGCGTTTGTTCTCCGCCGTGCGTTCACTCCCCGTGAAAGAGCGCGTCCCTCGCGCCCTTTCACTCGCACATACAGCGTTCGGCGGCGCGCGGCGACGATTCATCTCCATTTACGTCATACGGAACCTCACGGCGACGGCGACGGCGACGGTGACGGCAACGGCGACGGCAACGGCGACGGCGACGCCGACGGCAGAAATCTGCTTTTGAGTGTCCATATAATTGCTATCGCAATAAAATGTGGTTGATCCCTCTTATATAGGAATCGGTATAGAACACGAAAGTGAAACGTGTCTTCACAGAAGTAGTGTAAGGTTTATTGCACATTGATATATAATGTCTATTGGTGTTTTGTGGCTAAAGCGCCCTTAGGCGTTGATGCACCCACGCTGACGCCTGGTGGCACGTCTCCTCCATCACGACTACCAACGTCGATGACCATGAGCAACCGTCGTGCATATGGAAGCTGCACTACGCTGCACACGCTAGCACAACGCGAAAGACGAAGCACGTAACTGACACACTAATACAACGCGCAAGACAAAGCACGTAACTGAATCGTCACCGAGTCAAATCAGCGCGTACAGCGCGTCGTAATTGCAGCCTCCGCGATCAACTTCAGAAACATTTTCAGAGCTAATTGCGGAGGCAACGCTCCGCTGTGCTGAGTACGGTGAACGCCACCTAGTAGTGCTTCTGCGAGAACGCGTTGGTAGTGCTTCTTGATGCCAGCGTCCCTTCGAATGCTGGCATCGAGGCGTCGTAGTGCTGAGACCACCGAAGCGTTCACTGTCGGTGCGCGTTAGTGTCATAATGCAGTACTTCTCTTTTCTGCTCGTAGGCGGCGGCACCGCCCCGAGCAAGAGCGCGGGTACACGGAGGAGTGTTAGATATATAAGGCGCGTCTGTGTAGCTCTCTGCAAATGCGTTTGTGGCGCAATGGGTTAAACGCTCGGCGATCTATCGTCGCGGACCGAGAGGTCGTGGGTTCGATTTCCAAATTTTGCATGTTTGTGGAACTTTTTCTTCTGGTTTCTTTCTTTGTATTATGTTCGTGTATGTTCGTGTGACGTATTTCCGTGACGGAAATACGTCAGTGAAGTCTTGGTGGACCCCGGCATTAAACACTTTCGTGTTAAAAACTCTCACTGGCCGTATGCTGTATGTGCGAGTGAAAGCGCGCGAGGGCGAGGGACGCGCGCTTTCACGCGGAGCGAACGCACGGCGGAGAGCGAACGCGACTTCCCAGTGGAAGGGGGAGCGGTGAACGAGGAGGGCATCGAGGCACCCTAGACTGTGCGTGCCCGCTCTCCCACTGCGGCGCATGCGCGCAGCCCTTCCGGCCTCTGCCGCCTGACGAGACGCCGACTGTGCTTCCACAGTCGAAGCACAGCGCCGACGCCGCTGTGCTTCCGTTCTCTAGGCCATGGTGTGTCGCTCGCCTCTACCCTAACAGTGTCGACAACGGCGTTTAGCCGTTCGTGTCTCTTCACAACCACAATCTCTCTCTCTCTCCGTCACGTAGCCAGCGTTTTGACAGCTGTCGTGTGCGGTCACACAAACAACGCGCACAACGTCGACGGCGGCGGCGTTTTGCTCGCGTTCGCACCGAAAGCGCGCGGCGTTGGTGACGTCTTTATGAAGGACGTGCCAACCTTTGTCGTACACCCTATGGCAGTGTACCGTAGTGACCATAAGGTCATGGTCCCTGTGGTCACTTAATGAATGAAAACGACCGGATCGTATATATTTCTCATTCCTTAATAGTTCAAATAACAAATTACACTATCACATCTTAATAGTCATAATTGGAAATACATAATTCCCACCATAGTACAGCTTCGCTGATCTTCCGTCTCCACCCTAGTGGAGAGGCTAACAGTTTTTTAGATGCGAGAGCATCTTCTGCTCGGGGCAGTGTCCGTTCTGCATCGTCCGCACCCATACTGCAACTCTCCCTCATTCTCCTCTCCTACGCAGGTGTGCGCTCACTTCTTCCCCTCTCCGCCACAGGTGCGGCGCAGAAAATGATTGCATATAACTCTCTCTCTCTCTAAGGGTACGCCGGTAGGCGGCGCAAGTGTCGCGGCGCAGTATAAAGCACTCGTTCGCTGTGCTTCCGTCGTTCTCTCTCTGTGCAACGATGTGCGAAACGCCATGAACAACGTCAACGTCGGCGCTAGTTGCAGCAGCAGCGCCACCAACGCGGAGCAGAGGAAGGCTCGGGAAGCGGAACGTAAACGTCAGCGTCGGCAAGCGGACCCCGAACTTCGGGCCAGGGATGCGGAACGTCAACGTCGGCAGGAAACTTATACGGAAGCAACACGGGCACACGTTGCAGCTGTGCCCGAAGCTCCGATCGAGGAAGTCGCGCTTGAACCGCGCGTCAGCACCGTCGAAGCCCGGGTGTTGTAATGGCCTCGAACGTGTTGCTGCTCTGGCCGCAGACTCGCGTTGCCTCGTCGCTTCGGGATCGGGAGCTGCCACTCGACGCTGCCGTTGCGCTTCGACTTTCCGAGCCCGGAGTTCGGAGTCGGCTTGATAACGCTCACGTTCCACTTTGGCGTGTCTAGCCCGTGTTGCTTCCGTAGAAGTTTCCTGTCGACGTTGACGTTTACGTTCGGCTTCTCTGGCCCGTCGCAACGATGTGCGAAACGCCATGAACAACTTAGACATACTGGCAACCGATTGGCTGGTGCAGCACATGAAGGAATTATACTCTTTGCGATGCATTTCCCAAGATCACAAGCAACCCACCACCATCAGGGGAACGTGCATAGACCTCGTCTTCGCAAATTTCAAACTCGACCCTCTGCAGCAAGACCGATTGACGCTACACTTCACCGACCACAAAGCCATCGTCTTCAAGATACCGCGCGTACCGACGCTGGGAATCACGTACGATCTCTAAATATAGACGCAACAACCCCGTACAAACGTTTCCTGTCTTCTCAATACCTTCTCTCACTCTAACTTTCATTGGGTTGTGTTGCCAAGTGAAACCAAACGGAAACTCGATGCGCACCCCCCGCTATGCTGTCGTATCCCACCTTGGTTGCCTGTTGGGTAAGATGATGTGATTTTAAAAAAAAATTTTCATTTCGGTAAGTGACAACGGGATCAAAGGTTAGGATATTGTTTTCAGGTTTCAATACAGGGCATGGTATTTTGTGCGCATTTATTTGGAGCTCGTTCGCATTTGCCCATGATTATTGTTCAGACAATAATTTCTGTCCATTTATAACAGTGCACAAGAAAATAAGTCGTGACGGGGAAGGATATGTATCATCGGCGTAAAGAAATGCTTCAGCTGGGCTAGATACAATAATATTATCATTAATATAAACTAGGAAAAGTAATGGTCCTAAAATGGAATCCTGTGGAAGCCCTGGGCGGATTGTCTCAAATGTAGAAGAGACGACATTTACAACACTGCACTTTACTCATAGAGCAACATACTTACGTAAAGAGCGCACAATCCTGCCCTTTAGCGGCCGAGCAAGTAAGGGTCTGACCACCCGCCAGACGGCGTAGCGATGTCCGCTTCCACTTCACCTCAAAAGTAGACAGCTTATCATACATCCACAGGGTTACATCCACACGTCTTGTTTCCATAGAGACGTTGATGCTGCGCCGGTCATGTGCCGCTGGTTACGCCCAACCCAACGCGCTTTTCAACTAATCGCCTCGCTTTTGCGGTAGGGTGTTTCCTTTGTATGCCGAAATAATTTTGCTGTTTCTTGCGTTAAGGGCATTATTAGCAAGACATTTGTTATGCTGGGTGAGCGTTTTTTTGCACGGGTAGCATAAAATATGAGCCGTGGCGTCCGTTTACCATGCAGCCACCCGTTTGTTTTTGCACCCGTCTTTTGCGGAAGAGCATGTGCACTACTTCGAATGCGTTATTTTCCAAAAGTCACTAGCAACACGTTTGGTTTAAAGCACACAATTTGATATCTGTGGGTCACCCGTATCATCACACAAACGTTTTATTTGGTGCGGCTCGAGCGTTTTGTGAAGGGCTGTTTACCTCACTGGTTATCCATAATGCATGCTCCTGGGCCGGTACGCAAGAGCGAGTTAGACTTGACGTGTTCCTTGTCACGGATAAACATTCTTTTTGTGGTCTGTGTCTTTGTCTTTATCAGCCATGTGATCCAGTATTTTTTCTGTGCAATTCCCAATGTAAACTAGAAAAATAAACTTTTTTTTATGAGACCACTGCTTCTTATTGTGCGCTACTGAGAAAAGCGGCTCAAGAACGGCAAAAAATTGCCATCAAATCAGCTCTGATCGCATTATTTTTCTACTCTGCATGAGCTGATTCAGCCTTGCTTAGGTGAAAAGGTTGCGATCCCCGCGATTATTACATCTGTATGTACGGCATGCTTAAAAATGAAATATTAAAGCTCTTGCCCTCCACTATAGACGACGTGGTTGAGAATTTTAACAGCCAAAGGTACACCAGAATCGAAAGCATTGCTATCGAAACCGAAAACAAAACAGAGCTAAACTTTGCGTGCAAAATCTCGGAAGATAAAATTGGTGGTCAGACCAGCCGCTCGGGGCGCTGGCGGCCGTGCCCCGAGCGCTAGGCCGCAGGGCCTTACGGGAGTGTCCGCTCTTTACCTTTATGTTTCTGCATGCTTTACTCTAGACGATAAATGACAGTCAATAAGCTCCAGGGCAATGCAATTTATTCCACAGAGCGGATTTTTACGTAATATACGTATTTCTTGTTTAATCGAGTCAAACGCTTCTCTAAAATATAAGAATAATTGTAGTGTAATATACTTATTTTATTGCGATAGCAATTATATGGACACTTCAACCGGATTTCTGCCGTCGTCGTCGCCGTCGTCATCGCCGTCGTCGTCGCCGTCGCCGTCGCCGTGAGGTTCCCTATAGATAAAACCTTCGCCGCGTGCCGTATGCCCGAGCGGAAGCGTGTGGGGACGAGCACTATCACGGAGAGCGAACGCACTTAATCTCCCACGCGCAAGCAAGGAAGCGGGAAGCCAGCGCCGGAGGGAGCGGTGGGGGGCGGGGGGGGGCGCACTTCCACTCTGCCAACAACCGCGCTCGTCGCTCGCTCGCACCGTCTCTTATCTCCACACGGCTCTGACCTTTATGCGCCGTGCATTCGCCGCTCAGTTTCCGTTGAAGCGATAGACCGCACGTACCTTCGCCGCTGCGGTGTATGGGCTTGCTGCCAGAGTTTTGACGGTCGTTGTCTGCAGTCATTCAGTGTGATCTATTCATGTTTGTTTGTGCGCACTCACACCACGCTTGTTCATTCAGTTAGTAATAGTCGGGCCACATTTTCCAACGCACGCTACACATGCAATGCTGCCCGGATCGGCAGTGCAGCGCTACAGGTGTGTCCCTTCGCATGCGCTGCCCACGGGAAGCGCTTCTCATCAACACCACCGTTTCACACGCGCCTTCTCGTGGTCATCGAGTCTCTCTTCATGTCGGTCTACTTACGCCGCAGCACACCTGCTTACTTAATCAGCTCATGTTTACTACAATTCATATTGCTACCAAAGCCGCTCACCTTACTTCGTATGACATTGCTGTGTTGCTATAGCATTCATTGCTTCGCCCTTAGGGCGAAACTGACATTTTTTTAATATCATTCTTAATTTCTTTTTATTCTAATTTGTTCCATTTCCGCGCATTTCCGTCTCTGGCAACCATATTCCTCCGTTTATTAGGGAAGTTTTGTTAAGTAAGGGTACCAAACGATTATTAATAACAATTTCTGCAATCTTTGAGAAGACAGATAGGACTGAAATTCAGCGGTAAATATTAAGCTCCTCATGAATGCAGCATTTGTGAATCACACACACACACACACTAGTAGTAATTAGCTGCTTCTGAAATATGCCATTTTCCGACATAGATATATTTTTATATTAATATGCGGGCCTCTTCATCAATTACAATTTTCACTACTTGCGCTCTACTGTCAGCTCCTCCTGTATGACAATTATGTTTGTAGTTCTGATATGTATTTTGCTATATCATCAGATATGACTGGCACGAAATAGAGGAAGCTTGCCGAACAATTAAGCAGATCATCTGATCACTTATTCCACAGCTGTTTCGGTGAAAAGCTTTCAAAGCGTGTGGTGAACTCGCGCAGCAGAAGACACCTTATTGGTAAAATCCGGTTCTACCCTCTTCATTTGTGGCATATACCTAAAGGTAGTTATCAGAAAATTAGAATCACTGATTTACCTCAGTCATTTAGATGATGCCAACACACCTTTCCAGTGTCTTTGATTACCTCTACGCCTTGCTTGGCACCTTTAGAATCTTCCATTTTTAGTTTGCGCTTGAGTAACCTTTCATTCGCGAGGCTCATGACATGTTCTCTCACAGGCGTCTCCGCTGTGTCCAAACGCGCCTTCACGGGCTTGCAGTGCCTTGCGCGTTGTGTTCTACCCTTGACACTGCGAAGGAGAACTATTATTGTTCATGTTATGTAGAGTCTGCACTTGTAGCTTGGTATGCGGTACATTTGCGATATACTACGCGTGTCATAGAAAGAACCATAGCGAGCTGGGCGAGTCTGTACATTGCACATTTGCTTATAGTACGAACACAGCGCTCCGTACACAATGAAAGTACAACACGAGCCATCGGAAAGCCAGATTTCAGCAGCCCTGACTCCTTGATGTTGCTTTGATTTTCTTAATCGACATTAGCGTAACATAAAATAAACCTTGCAAGCGGGTTTTGCCACGCACCGTTTTTTCTCTGCTATTGTAGCCTACAGGCATGCTATCGTAGCACCACTGGAACTTCTGTCATTGCTGCATTCAACTCAATCCTTCTTTCTGTTACTCGCTAAGACGACAACACGACTGTCTCTATACACCGCCAGCTTGTTGTCGCTGCTGGCATTGTCGGCCAGAGCATTCGTATACTGACTCGATCCACATACAGGGTATGTCCGAAAAGTACTGTCAGCGAGTCGAATAAAAAAGTTATTGATCAGATGAGTACAACACATTAAACGGTTTCAAAATAGGCTCCTACTGCGTCGATACATCACTTCCAGCGAGACTTCCAGGCATCGAAGGCGTCACGTAAGACCTCCTCCTGAATGTCCTTTACAGTCTTGGTGCAAGCCTCTTTGACTTTGTAAACTGTCCCGAAATGGTGTCCTTTCATAGGAGTTTTCAAGCGCCACTGGTAGACGACGTTCTGATAAACAATTATCACGTAAGGCCATCTTTATCATAGGAAATATTTCCACTACGGACTTCCTGAGTTTCACACAAATCTTGAAGGCAATCCTTTGTTCCAACGAGCGCTGCATTACGCCTTGCACGGGAAATAAAAGTGAGATTCACGGAAAAGCCTGCCCTTACTCTCCAGATTGTGGCAGACGATAGAGCGACCGCGCGTGCGTAAGCTAACTTCCCCCTCCACCAATCCCAACCGGTCCTAGCAAGCTGTGACGTATAGTCACTTCACAATATAATCACTGACATTAATTTTCGGACAAACCCTGTACTACTTCCTTGAAAGGTGGTTTCCTTAGAATGTGGATTTTTACTTAGGGGCCACAGCTTCTCATTCACGCCGTTTGCATACTCAATCTGCCACATCTGGAACCCTAGCTCTGCCACTGAAGAGACGTCTCCATAAGAGCGTCAGGTTTGCAATGGTCCTCAAAGGTGGTCGCTTCTGGCAAAGTAGCAGGTAACTTTCTACTTCTCTCATGTGACAGTCTTTCCTTCAGCTTCTTCGCATTCGCATTATGACCACTTCCCCACATTTCGAGGCATCGATAGGCAGTGAAACGACTTCCATCGAAACCATTTCTTACTGCCCAAGTTGAATTCATAACGGGGACATTTTGTTGGCCCCGTTAGAATTCTTAGAAGAATTAGAAGAATTCTTAGAAGAATTCTTAGAATTCGTTAGAAGTCAGAATTCTTGATTAATAGAGCTCACCTTGACTGCTCGTACGGAAACTGACGGTCAAGCCTGCTTCGCATATTGTGCAGGATGGAACTGTTCTTATCCGTGCGAGCAGGCACATCGAAACTACTACCCGTGTTCCTTTTACTTCATTTGTACACCTCGTGATCGAAGTTTTCTTGGCGTCATAGGCTATCTTTTACCACCAAATGTTGCTTTTCTTTCATTGTTGAAAACTGCCTTGTCGCAATCGCACCGAGTGCAAGTCAGCCTTTTTGGTGTATTTCCTATGACACAAATATGCCTTAATTAGTGACATAGCGAGTGCCATTCAACTGACGCTCCCTGGCTTCATTTACTTACTCCAACCAACGCTTGCGCGGAAACTCGCCTCTGCACCTTCCAAGTAACTAATAACTAAGCAAAAAAATCTTATTATGGGGTTTTACGTGCCAAAACCACGATCTGATTATGAGGCACGCCGTAGGGGGGGGTCTCCAGAAATTGGGACCACCTGGGATTCTTTAACGTGCACCCAAATCTAAGTACGCGGGTGCTTTCGCGTGTACTTAGATTTGCTGCTGCAGAACAGCAATCGTGCCTTACTTAAATCATGTTTCCTAATACCAGAACACATTAAATTGGAGTGTTTTTCTGTCCTTGCACAGGCGCTTTTCGCTAACAGATTAACTCCAATTAGGCGACGGTCTACAAACCTCCATGATTGCTTATGAGTGATTGCGCTTCTCGACGAGTGACGAAGCTCATTGCGCCTTGCTTACTTTCCTACAAGAAAATGAAATAGTAGAATATTGTAAAATATTTGTAGAATATTTTTTAACACCGGAGCTGTTTGAGCCGGCCGTAAGTCCGTGATGCGTAAACAAAAAATGTGGACCTATCTTGGCGGTAGCCCAGAAAGGGTCCAAGCGCAATGGCACATACCCCTGTGAACTAGAGAAGCTGAGCCTGGGTAAGTCTAACTAAGCACGGTTCGGACTACTTAAGCTTAGCCAGTCATATATACCCAATCGATAGCCAATCAATAGCTAATTGATTATCAGTCAGTAATCAATAAATCCGAAAAATGCTGAGGATGACGTGGTAGTGCTTAGCTTAGCCCAAAAGCCAGGACTAGCTAGGTGCCCATCAGCTCCGCTGTCTCTTTAGCATTGCGCCTCCAGTGCAAGCTCTGCAATTTGTTTTTTTTTTTTGCATGGACTAAATCGTTAGTGTTATTGTTGTTTTCTTTTTTATTGCTCTTATTGCTTTTGTTGTTCTTACATTAGTTAGCGGTTAGTGCAACTGCGTCTTTTTTTCTGGTCTGTTCGCATACTAGCGCAAGGTATTCTTTATTCACACGATAACGTTTAGGCCAAGTGTCGCGGAAAACCCGGCGCCGGCAACCGGCGTGTGATCGCGGGTGGCGAAAAAAATCACCCAACCACACCGACCGCGCAGGCCCTCCACGTGGGGAAAGGTTTCGTTGAAGAAAAAATGTCACAGTTTCGCCCTAAGGGCGAAGCAATGAATGCGATAGCAACAGAGCAATGTCATACGAAGTAAGGTGAGCGACTTTGGTAGCAATATGAATTGCAGTAAACATGAGCTGATTAAGTAAGCAGGTGTGCTGCGGCGTAAGTAGACCGACATGAAGAGAGACTCGATGACCACGAGGAGGCGCGTGTGAAACGGTGGTGTTGATGAGAAGCGCTTCCCGTGGGCAGCGCGTGCGAAGGGCACACCTGTAGTGCTGCACTGCCGATCCGGGCAGAATTGCATGTGTAGCGTGCGTTGGAAAATGTGGCCCGACTATTACTAACTGAATGAACAAGCGTGGTGTGAGCGCGCCCAAACAAACATGAAGAGATCACACTGAATGACTGCAGACAACGACTGTCAAAACGCTGGCAGCGAGCCCATACGCCTCAGCGGGCGAAGGTACGTGCGGTCTATCGCTTCAACGGAAACTGAGCGGCGAATGCACGGCGCATAAAGGTCAGAGCCGTGTGGAGATAAGAGACGGTGCAGACGAGCGACGAGCGCGGTTGTTGGCAGCGTAGAAGGGCGCCCCCCCCCCCCCCCCGCGCTCCCTCCGGCGCTGGCTTCCCGCTTCCTTGCTTGCGCGTGGGTGATTGAGTGCGTTCGCTCTCCGTGATAGCGCGCGTCCCCGCACGCTTCCGCTCGGGCATACGGCGCGCGGCGAAGATTTTATCTATAGGGAACCTCACGGCGACGGCGACGGCGACGGCAGAAATTCGGTAGAAGTGTCCATATAATTGCTATCGCAATAAAATTTAAATTCTCACAGTGAAATCCATCAGAAAAATGGTAAAGTACGACTTTACCATGCGGCTTCGCAGTCGCCGTCGGGTTGTTTACTAATCGGCGTCGGATTGTAATTTGAATGTACGAGAAAACCTAATTCTGCTACGAGGAAACTCAAACATTTCTACCAAACCTGCCCGCGTCGGGGCAATAGCAAACAATTAATAAAATAATAAAAAAGGAGCTAGGGCCTTGACATTTTAATATAAGACCACTTATATTGCCCCCAGAAAAACGTCTTTCCAGCAATGCATTTCAGTTTAAAAGTGAAACCGACTTTAACGGAATCGGTGTTAGCTTGGTCTTTGTAAGCTGTCTTTCCCACGTTCAGTGTTGCAGTGAATGAAGCCTACTTGCCGTATGCGAACGATGCTATGCGAAAGGGTCCCGATAACGCTATCGCGTTCTACTCTTAAAGGCGAAGCTTAAGCGTCCTCCAAGTTTTTTTTATTAGTATTGTAAAATTGCCACTTTCTAATTGCTAACTTTTAGGGCCTGTCATCTTGATCTTTATTTCTTGTTCTTCACTCTTTAATTCCCGTGTCCCAATCATCAGCTCCCCTTTCTGTTCCCTGCTTCTTAAAATATAGGGAGGCGTTGTGCCCTTGTTGGTGGCAGTTGGCTGCCTGTTCCCTTCCTAGTTCCCATTTAGTGTGGTGTATATGTGTGTTTTATAAGAAACAATTATAATACTGATGCTCACGTCTAACAGCGTAGTTGTCCTCGCAGCTTTTTCTGTGACAACTATTGTACCAGACGTTTTGTAGTCTACGTTGCCGTTACAGCTTGGCATCGATTTGAAATACGCTCATCAGTAAGCTCATACTTTCACTGTTCGCAGTGACCTCGTCTATTTTTGCATGTGACTTGTCCTCCATCTTTTCCGGATCAGCGTAAGAAATATTTGGCCGCAAGAAAGTTTGTCTCCCTCAAGGTGGCCTTTCAAGTGGAAATCGACGTCAATGCCAAAATGCCGCAGTACAGCTCTCGAACCTTCATCAGAACTTTATTTATAAATGCCAGATAAAATGTTAGTGCCTTCTGGGAGAAATACTCTTAACAAGGTTATGGACAAACAGCTCTATTTCATCGCTCCCCACTGCGCGAAATCGCTTAAATGCAAAGTAGATGTGGCAGGCTTATTGTCTACTTTGAATTGGCGTGGAACGCCCTTTACTGTTTCTCATGTGAGCAACGGAAGGTCTTCGTCACATCTTGTCACGCGTTTTCTCTATCATCTCCCTGCGTTTCCCCGCCTAGCGCCGCACGCTGTCCTCAGGCCCAAGGAGGAAAAGAACGGTAGCACACACACACAGAGTCACTTGAACATTTATTATTTTGCTGAAGTGCTTCACTGACCAGAGTTCTCGAAGCCTATTCTAAAGGAATACTGAACAAAAATATGAAAAAATGACGGCAGCATCGAAATTCGATTGGGAAGACGCGACTGTTCCGATACGCAATGTTTGTTTCGCAAATTTTTTAACGGATGGTTGTATTTTTGGTGGACTGTGAGCGCGCGGCGGCAGCACGCCGGCAAAGACGGGGCAGCGCACCGATCGCCGCGACTGCTTGTGAGTCGAAGTCCCTACATGATGAACCCCCTAACCTATTTATTCATTTTGGCTTACAGTGTGAAGTCACGCAACCGCCAATGTAGTGTCGTCGGTCAAAATGGAGCGGCAGAGAGATGAACTTCGTTTCGATGGTGAGGTTGTGGTTGAACAGTTGCTTGAAGAGTTGCTATAAGTGAACTCTATCTGTTGTCGGCCGTGCAAATTGCTAAATTAATTCAAGGAAAGTGAATACTGTGCCATTTCGAGCATTCATATAACGGGATTGTTTGAGGTCGACGTCACGCACGATTGGCAGTTTCATTAAGCTGGCATATATAGCACTTAAGCTTAGAGGATGTCGGGCTGTCTACATCACTAATCCGCAACCCACACAAACTCTGCTTCGACTTCCGTGGTGGGCAGCAGAACGACGATGTCGGAGCCAGTTGGCCCCAAGTTGGTTCTCCGATGGTTCAGATGCTCGTTCAAGATGCAAAGCTGCTCTTGAGCGAACAAAGCACGCAATTTGTACACACACCCTTCCCAAAATTTACATTCGCTTTCTTACTGAGCCTTCTTTTGATCTGCTCGTGTTTATGCTGAGTTGATAATTGCGATGTACATGTTGGCCGTTTTCCTGTGGAAGTTTCAAAAGCGCGTTCTTTGCGTCATTTGCTTTGTGACGCTCTTCTGCCAAAGAGGGTGCGTGGTTTACCTCTTGCAAATCATAGATCTCATGGCGCTCGCCATCAGATGTGCTTTTTTCCTTCGTGTTTATGTACCATAAATTGTTACAGACTTTACTGCGCCAAGTCCGCGTTGTTTACTTGATCCTGTATTTATTTTCTATTGTAGATGGCTACCTTATGTTACCTAGAAATACGGCTGCAATACTCGCTTTACCCGCCGTGGCTATGGTGTTGGGTTGCTGAGCACGAGGTCGCGGGATCGTATCCCGGCCACGACGGTCACATTTAGATGGGGGCGAAATTCGAAAGCACCCGTGTACTTAGATTTAGGTGCACGTTAAAGAACCCCAGGTGGTCCAAATTTCCACAGTCCCCCACTACGGCGCGCCTCCTAATCATACCGTGGTTTTGGCACGTAAAACCCCATAATTTTGCAATACTCGCTTTTATTGACGAAATGCCGCTGTCGAACGCCTATACAGACAAAATTATTACATGTAATCTAGAATCGATCGATAAATGCATGAAAATGTCGAATGTCGCTTAGCTAGCTTTTTCAAACATTCCAAAACTCAGAATAAAAGGCGTGTTGCGCAAGGGCACCGATGAAAGGCGACCTTCCCGGTGTAGAGCACACTTGCCACAGCTGGCGCTGACCGGCGCCGCTCCGCAGCGCCCTCTGGCCAATAGCCCATCCTGACTAATCTCGGTGTCATTCAGCAGGGCCAAAGCTACGTCTGGAAACGTACGTGGAGTCCAGCCTTAACTGATTCTACGGCTAGCGCAGTGGCTCAGCCTCTTCTGCACCATCATTTGCGACCAACAGTACACTGAGTTACTACTTCAAGCCCAGGGAAAGAGACATTTGGTGGTTGCTCATACGAATGCACTCTATAACATTTGCGCACAAAACAAGACGCATGCACATACATGCAAAATGTCGCGTCTTTCAGCGATCTTCAAAATAAAAATACAAGTGATATTTGTGGCAAATGTTTCCTCTTTATTGTTATTTGAAGTTGTATCTAAAATATCCAGCACTACGACAACAGCACAATTGTATATGGTACACCATGGGATATGTCCCTTTATTAAATACCAGAGATCCATAGGCGTGCAATTTCGTCGGTAGCACTGCAAGAAAAAAGTGGTCACTGTCGACTAAATACACGCTACCTTTATCCAAAAATGTTGTCCAAGAAACACAATGTGGCAGCTATTCCATTGTGCCTTCGGTTTGCATGTATTTCGCAGCAATAGCGAGTTATAATTGCCTAATAGAATACTTTGTCTGTGTCGCCCTTCTAACTGCCAAAATATTTCCTTGAAAACGGAAAAAAATCCTTTTCTTTTACTTCCCTGAGGGTTTGCACGTAGCATGATCATTGCAAAATATATGCTGACTTTCTTGTGCTCAATAAAGACATTGAGTAAAAAATCTTGATTTTAAAAAGAAATTTTCGTACACTGCTTAAAAGTACTCAATTATATTTTCTGAACGCGATGCGCCAAAACACATGCAAGCCACAACAATGCATGCACGATAGCCCAAATTCTGCCATAGGGGATAAAATTAACAACGCGCGCACTTCGTTCACGGCAATTAAAGTATTAAAAACTATGGCGTGCAAAAGTGGGACTCGTCCGTGGCGATATAGGTACGGTGGCTAGATTGGTAGGTGTGCCGACCGGCGCCTCTGGACCGTAGTTCACCGCTTCTCCGCGTCATGACGCAAAATTGGCGCTGCGGTCAGTAGAACGGTTCCGCAGCGCGCGTCGTCTGCTACAGGGGGCTGGCGGCGAGCAAAAAAATAAAGCCCGTATTTTAATAGTTGTATGTCGTCTGTTCGTGTCAGTTTCAAATTGAAGAGCTCCGCGTCTCTCGTACTGTTTGCAAGTTCCTAAGCGATGTGGAATGTTCCAGGTCGGAAATAAGACCAGCGAGATTAGCGGCGGCATTGCTCCACCAAAGAAGACCACCAAGGAGACTTACTGCTTCACTCCGAACTGCAAGTCGGGCTCTAAATTTGTGAGAAAGACAGCGAAAATATTCCGCTGTCTGACAGCGGAAATGTTCGCCCCGGGCTGCTCAGTAGCTTGCTCAGTATCGGCGACGTTAATGAGCAAGCCGTACACTGAAAAGCGTCCGTCTATGAGCTCCTCGACATTGGGAATTCGCAAGCCGCACATGAAGTGCTCAGCGCCTGCGACATCTAGCACCGCTGCGCTGCTACAGGGAAAAGAAAAGTGACTCTAGGCTTATATTCTATATAGCAGGCTATGTAGCAAGGAAGTTCCTGCAAAGAACCAAGTGTTCCGATTGCTCAGGGATATTACTGAATTCAACAGAATGAGTAGGTCAGGGCTGTTGCTCCCTTTTGAAGCACTAAAAATAAAAAATCTGGTAGCATCGCTCGAAAACGCCTTCAAGCTGTGCTTCAGTTTAAATGAGTTACGAAGGAACAGTATCGCCAACTTTACATTCTTTCTGCAGCTGAATCTTCCGAATTTGATCGGCTGTGAGTGACACAAGAAAGAGCTCACAAACGATGTTGTGAAGTTCTATTAAATTACACGCCTTTCTCGTCAAGGGCAAGAACATGGCGCGCGAAAGCAACGGGAAGAGGAGGAAGCACATGAAGCTGAAGCGTGTGCTGTGAATAATGTTATGATGTGGTGGACCAACGTTGCGACCTTGCTTGCGCTAGGCTATTTATGTTGGTGCGTCAAGTTATGAGATCATTTCTTCTATTTTAAATATATTCATGAATCTAGCCCAAGACGTATTGCTTTATTTTATTGCAATCAAACAGTGAACCATATGCACTCATCAACACAATTCGTCTAGTAACAATTTAAATACCGCAACTGAGGCAGCAATAAAAACAATAGCTGGATTTCTCGAAATTGAAACATTATAACTCACTAAATATCACGTAAACACGTTTCCATATACCGTATAAAACCACTGCAGTTTTGTTTTATGCATGGAAAAAATGCATCTACGTATTTAATGCAATGAGCTGGAGCGCCGCGTTTGTATCAATAAATATATGTGACCAATCGCCAAGCTAGAAAATTTACTTCAGCATATCGTGTCTTCTGAGAAGACGACAGTAACAAATTCCGCATTCTGGCTTTGCTTACTCTGCTCGAAACGCCATTGTATAACGCGTACTTCAAAGCTAGAGCAGAGGCAGCGATACTATCAAACACGCTGCTCGTCTACACAGCGCAGCCGACGTTGCGCGCAGCTCAGCCGTTCTATTGTCCGCAGCGCCACTTCTGCGTCATGATGCGGAGAAATGGTGAACTACGCTCGGTCGGCACACCTACCCATCTAGCCACCGTAATATAAGTACGAACACTGTGCTCAGCCTACATGTTCAGCCAGGCCGCCGTCAAGGAGTTTCTTTCAACAGTGGTACCTACCCAGTCTCGCGTCTACCGTGTCCCATGTCGGCGTGTAAGAGTTCCAGCATTAGGATTGGCTGAAATTTTTCCGGATCACCAATGTGAGGGTAAGAGCTTTTTGTGTATACGAACCGTGAATCTCCTAGAATGCCCTCTTCGTTGCGGCATATTTGCGTTGCAGTCCGCGCATTCTTGAGCACCACTACCTAGTTTTATTACTAACAGCCTTGATCTCGCATCAACAGGTACATTAAATTCGCCCGCTGTCTTCTGCTCACTTGTTCAGAACCACCACAGTGGTGAAGTCGCTAAGGCGCTCATCTGCGGAGTGCCCATCCATGTGTTTTTAAGGCACTACCATTCTTTGGGGACTTCACGCAATTTCTGGGGGCTATGTATGTTCGTAAGTTAGTACGTTTGTATCTCTATATGTATGTACCAAACTGTTAAACCGCCCACCTGGGTCACTGGGTAGTCATTGGGCGAATGAATAGCTCATCGGGCTGCTGTGGTGGAACGGAGTTCGAAACCAGCCTTCGGACTAACTTGGGTGACTGAGTATGTGGAAATGTGAACGTACGGGCCGTTCATCAACGAACCTTTCGCGCCGACAGGCGTGAGATGCGAGACTGGGTAGGTACCAATGTTCAAAGAAACTCTTTCACGCCGACTTGGAGTACTGCCTATGTTACCACTCGGTCTGTGCTGGCCTTCAGTGGACCTCTTTGATGCCAAGTTGGGCCGCTGGGTATGTGCCGGTAGGTGTATGCCGCTGTTCAGTGAATGTTTTTCACGCCAACTTATGTAACCGCGTACGTGCCACTGGGAATGTCCCTTTCGACAATGACGAACATGATCCCTTGAATTTCTCCGAAGCTGAGCGGAATGGAACCCACGTCACAAGGGTTCTTCGAGCACCGCAACCCGGACGCATTTGCAAGCTGCGCCATAAATGCACTTGGCATGTGCCGCTTTTCGACGAACGCCTTTCACGCCCACGCTTTAACAATGGCCCGGTTGACGTAAGACGACCACCGGCCTACATCTTATAATGGAACATCTATTACTGGGTACATCTATAAGGGTACATCTATTAGGGTACATCTGTCTATTCTTCTTCTTCCTCTTCTTTTCTGGAGTATTACGTGCTATTATAAGGGTACCTTTTATTACATTATTAGGGTACATATTACTGTAATTAGCGAACATTGCCTGCGTTATAAAGTGGCGTGACCACTCCGCTCTATAATGCCCCTTGCTCGGAGGGTACTACTGAAATAAATAAGTTAGTAGACGCGCTTCTCAGCCTTCCCACGCACCGGTGCGCTATGAATTTCAACGTCCATGCGTAGACTTCGTGGCAATGGCTCTAGATGGTCCCGAGTATTCTTAGGGAAACGAGAAAGAGGAGTCCCGCTGCATTACGTGCCTCATACATATCTCGTTTGGATGGTGGCAATACGTTGTGTCGATATATTGATTCAGTACTAACGTATTACGATCAACAGTCTTCGTGAGTAGGATTATGTCGCAATTTTTTTTTCGAGACAGCCCTCCAAGTTCGGCGCAAACACTGTAAGGACCAGCAGATAGTAAAATTATTGGGGAGCCTGCAACTACATCCTATATTGCATCATCTGTGTTGTTTTTGGATGTTACACGTAATCGGTTAGTTACGAGTGCGAATGGCGTCACCTTTGTGTGTGCGAGTGTGAGAAGTATTCTCATTATTTCTTTTGGCATCTTTCTTCCACTTTCCTCAATGCCTTTATACTGGCGGTAAACTCACCTTGAATATGTTTGATATGAACAGGTTAACCTATCAATTGGAAGAATCAGCTTTTATAAATACCTGAGTTTATTATCCCTTCAGTTTTTTGGGCCGTTGTGTCCTCCCGTCTGGGATGCAATCTCCATTTATGCATATCTGAGGAAAAGGAAGGAAATCGTGTATGAAAATAACTTCAGTCACGAGCACGTCTTAGAGGAAATTACACATGGCCAAAATATGCGTAAGTACTGCTAACTCACGATGAACGGCACAATAAATAAGCAAAGTTGGTTGAAAATTTGGCGGTGACGAACGCGTTGTATGTCAATGTTATAATACAGACCGCTGCAGAGGAAGCTTCGCGTTGACAATGCAATTAAAGACGCTATGCAACAAGCTGCAACCACAACCAAGGTACGGTTTGCTTCTTCAAGCTGAGAAGTACAATTGCATTACTTTGTTGTACCACAAGCGTCCTAACTTCTCGAGACTCTTGGCCACAAGTGCTAAGCCTAGTACTACTTCAGATGACGCCACGCGGAACAACACTTATGAAAAGTTAGCATGATGAGGCTAATATGAACGCGTGTAATCAATCAGGGGCCGGATTCAGAAAGCTTTTCTTTCGTACGTTCTATTTGCCGTTGGCCGGCTCCCTTGGCTTATCAGATGCCCAGCGTCAGGATTGGCTAACATGTTCTCTTACGAACAATTGTAGCGTTGGATATTTTTCTGAATAGGGGCGTTGTTTCTTTCTTCCGCAAAGCTCCGAAGTATCGTACTTTAAAGCCTGTTTATCCCTTTCTACAACAAAAGTAGCAGGCTTTCCTCCCCAACGGTATTTAAGTTTTAAAAGTATATAATAAGTTGGAGGAAGAAGAAGAAACGAGATCGCGTGTCAATATCTGCTTCTCCTGCTTCTATACACGATTACGGTCGAAAATTTGCTTCAATCTTGAAGATGTTCGCAACTATCGCCACCTATAGTCGCAAGGATTACGTCGATACCATGTTTTCAACGGTGGGTGGACATTTTCCCAATCTGTGGAGCACTTTTTTGTGTCACCATACCACAGCTGCGCTAAGCCGAGCGTACTAACGCCCCGGCAGAGGCTCGGCGGGCGAGCTGTGCGCGGCGCCGCACGCTCAAGCCACGATGTCTACGGCCATGCAAATCACCGTTGAGGAGGAGGATATCTCTCCTGACGAAGTCAGTGACAGTGCTGGCTGGACCATGGCACTATACAAGCGAAAATCCATCAGCAAGACCCGATCGAGTAGGGTGGCCGAGCCCCCGACACCCCACGTGGCGAGAACAAAGGCCCGGCTCCGGGGAGTGTTAAGAAACAGCTCACCACTGCTTCGAGACTGCCTCGACTACCGAGAGAGCACTTTCGAGTCATAATCCGTCCCCGTGGAGGACTGGACATCAGGAAGATGGGCCACCTCAGATTTGCCCAGGCTCTCACTATCTCCGCTAGGCTTACCAAGGCGGATACGGCGGAGGATATCTTATTTCCGAACATTGTGCAAAACATATTGGTGGCAAGCACACCATCAAAGCGCAACGCCATGGCCTACGCCGATGTGAAAGCGATACTTATTGGACAAGCAAGTTACGAAGTTAGTGCCTATTTCGCTGCCGCCGAAAACTCATGCAAGGGAGTTATTCGCGACATTGACCCAACCATCGAGCCGGAGGAGCTCAAACGCCACATCATTCAACCAAAGAATCCAAGTGCCCTCTGGGTGAGAGGAATCAAGAACACAAGCATGGTAGTCATCCTGTTTGATGGACTCAAAGTCCCGGACTACGTAAATTGCGGTTCCAGTTTCGTAAATCCTCACTGTTTCGCAGACAAACTGACGTTTGCTATGCATGTGGAAGCCTCGGTCACAGAGCCGACGTTTGTCCAACCCCTGCGAATGCAATCTGCCGCGGATGTGGTGCGAGCAACCTGGACGATAAACACGAATGTACACCGAAGTCCACCCTGTGGGGAGGCCCTCATCCCACGGCTGACAGAACATGCAAGCAAAGGTTTCAAATTCCGTTCATCGTTAGACAATGAAGGAGAGAACGGCGCAACCGCGACCAATCCAACCAATCAACTGGGTCGCCAACCCCTCTCAAGCCGGCCCTCAGCAGTTGGCACAGATAGAGGAGCCGATCCCGACACCCCGGCGGCAAAAATGGCGGCTGCCAGGATCATGCCCCGTCTAAGGTACGCTTGTCATCTTATTAGAGAAAACGCTCACAGATACGGTCACCCTACCAGGCTATAAATCGCATACGCAGTATGGTGATGGGAAAAGAGGCATCAGCACGTTAGTCACCAACAAATGTACGTTCATAGCCCACAATTTCAATCTTCAATCCAATAATGTTGAACACTCGCTCATCGAAATCATCCCCAAGGGACAGTTCAAGACCAGTGTATTTCTACTTAACGTATACAATACACCCAGAAACCTCAAGCAAGGATTCCCGGCATTCATCAGCAGGGTCGCTATCAAGGCCAAGACATTCCCATTCCTGGTGGCGGGATACTTCAATGCTCCGCATCAAGCATGGCACTGCCCACAAGCTAACCACAAGGGCGTTGACCTACGGCAAGCCACCCAGTCAATAATATCCTCACACTTAAAACAGATCCGGCTTTTCCTACCAGGATCGGCAACTCCTGCTCTAGGGATACCACGTCTGACGTCTCTTTCATACGGAATGCAGTCGGCCTCTTGCTTCAACCTCCACGCGAACCTAGGCAGCGATCACAATATCCTGGCCACCTGCGTCAACATGAGAAGCGGGGTCCTCAACGAGTTCACTGTTACAAACTGGGACTCCTTTCGCAAGATTAGGGAGGAGCGAGCACAACACAGGACTCGGCACTTAGCCTAGAGCAGTGGGCTGAACAGGGCGGCGACAAAGTAAAGGTACGTCCACACTAGCGACAAAAACGCGCGCGACACGCCGCACGCGGCAAGTGCCCGCGCGGCAGACTCGCGCGGGCAAGTCCACACTCGCGTTTTGCGGCACGCGGCAACGGCGCGTGGAGTGCCGCGTTGTCTCGTTCCATTCGATACTTCTTGTGACAACGCGCTCTCCATTCTGCCGGTTTCGTGTTCCATTGGAAGTGTCTGTGTTTCATTGCGCCACTGCCGGCCACGCTCAGCCATGTCGGATACGGACGCGGAGCTACTGGTGACTGTGAACACTATAATACTTACTTGTTTACTTGTGCAACGTCGACGTGCCAGAAAGCAGACGAGAAAGTTTTGGGTGCGCCCTATATGGCGATACAGGGACACTGAGAGCCAGGCGCGCACACTGCTTTCCCGCACGTGCCAGTGGTTGGCACGCAGCTCCTTGTCCTTAAATCGACGTTCGATTTGTCATAGAGACACGCATATCCGCGAACGGTTTCCCAAAACGCCTCGATTGCGAGGCGAATTCTTCGTCGACGTCTCGGTGGCGGTGTGGGAAGGCTTAACAAAAACAGCCCCCTTGACTGAACATGGCCTCTGAGATTTTATGGCGTGCGCGTCACTGTTCGATCTCAGAGCCCATGCATTGATTCTTTGCTTGTGCGACAGGTGGCGCCACAACTGCGCAGCTCGCTTCTGATTGGTGCTCGTTTTGCGGCTGCCGCAAAAAATGGGTCTCGCACCCATTCGAGCGTTTGCCGCGCGTTGCTGCCGCTTTTCGTGAATCTTGCCGCGCGCGACCGCATCGTTCGCCGCGCGCGGCGTGTCGCGCGCGTTTTTGTTGCTAGTGTGGACGTACCTTAAGTACGGATTGAACTGGAGGTGGACAGGATGGATAGCCGCCTCGCTCATCTTCTATAAGCTAAAACGTCACTGTGAAACAGATGGAAAGGGCAGAAACTCAACCGAAGGCTCCGAAAAAAGTCACAGGCCTGCGCGGCACACGCAGCACAGTTGCAGCGTAAGCTGGTGGAGCGGCTTAAGAGTTGCAATTTCGGCACCACGCACAAGAGTGTCTTCGCGGTGAAGTGTCTTCGCCTCGTTTTGATCGGGGGCGATCTGAACTGTCCGCCCGGCGTCGACTGCGAGCTGCGGTTTGTAATGCTCTCTGCACAGCAGTCTGCTGAGCCCGATGGCGCTTGGTTGTAGCCGCGCACGTAGCTTAACGATTCGCTTCTTCAGCAGCGGTTCGTACCTTGCGAGGAGACGCCATAACGTGTACCGAACAGGTACCGAGAATACGTGGCGCACATCTCACATCGGGATCACGTTTATTGCGCGCCTCGTCTGAATCGCATCTCGTAGTCTGCGCATGTGCACGAAGCTTTTGCAGGGGCCTTAACAAGATGGTGCCACCCTACTGGTGGATGGTCGGGTCGTCTGCGCATGCGCGCCTGCCTAGGGCGCGTTTAGAGGGCCTTTTTCTGACGCTGATGGCAAGCACTTGCGTGGTTCAGTGGTAAAGTATCAGACTCCGACGCAGCGGGCCTGGGTTCGATCCCGCGGAGACCGGGTACTTTTTTTCGCATTTCGGGCGATAGCGGTGACGCGGCGGCGGACAACAACGTGAACCGAAACGGCTATTAGAATAAGCCCATAACAGCTTACGCTGTAAAAAGATCGCGGAGCTCTACGAAACTATAGAAGATCACTACCAAACCCTGAGCAGACAACAGTGGGATGAGTTCTGCAATTCGGTGAATGGCCAGACGAGAGTTGGAGCTAAGTGGAACCTACTCAAGCATCTGCTCGATGACACCAATAACAAGTCGAACCAAAGACAAGTGCTAGCGAAGGTTCTCCACAAGGCATCACAATCAGAGACAAGACTCGCTCGCAAGTACCTCCCACTGGGCGGCTCAACTGACGAAGGCCTTCCGCCCTACAAATGCTCTTCTTGTCCCGAGCTAGATGACCCCTTCAAGTCATGCGAATTAAGGGAAGCCCTCCATAACCTAAATGGCCGGATGGCCCCTGGTCCGGGTGGCACCCCCAACCGGGCCCTCAGAAACCTGGACGAGGGCTCCATAGAATGGTTCACAGAAAAGACCAATTGAATATAGGAACGAGGCATTGTCCCGGAGTCCTGCAATATGACCTCGGTCATCCTAATCCCAAAGCCTCGAAGACCCCCGAATATCGCAAACCTCAGACGCATTGCACTCACGTCCTGCGTGGGGAAGGTGGCGGAACATGTCATACACAACCGCATCTCCAAGCACATCGAGAAACGGTGATTGTTTCCGTACAACATGATCGGCTTTCATCCGGCCCTGTCAACGTGACGAAGCTCATGAAGTGACAATTCATTGACAGCACCAAAAGAGATATAAGAGGCATCTTAGGCCTAGACCTGGAGAAGGTGTTTGACAATGTCTCCCATGCGCAAATTCTGAAATCCATGTCAGAACTCAATTTGGGAGAAGCCTTCCACCGATACATAAGCTCGTTTCTCAGGGATCGCAAGGCCACGCTCAAAATTGGTGACCTCAAGTCGGAAAATTTCAGTTTGGGCCCCAGAGGCATGCCACAAGGAACGATAGTCTCACCACTGCTTTTTAACATTGCCATGAGGAAACTATCGGAAAGGCTCTCCAACATAGAAGGGATCAATCACACGCTCTACGCCGATGACATCGCAATCTTGTGCACTGGAGGAAGCGATGGAGTTGTTGAATTAGGCTTACAGGAGGTTGTAGATCAAACAGATGTACCTGGAAAGTGCGGGGCTTGGATGCTCCCCGTGCAAGTCTGAGCTCCTCCTCTACAGGCCAGTAGGGAGAGGTTCCAAACCTAGAGGCGGGAAACCGTTGCCTGAAATAGACATCAACCTCTACACTAAAATCGGCTGTACCATCCCCAGAGTAGACACCATTCGGGTCCTGGGCACGTTCATCGAATCCAATGGCAGTGACAATACGACGCTCAACAATCTCACAGACAAGACCGAGAAAATGATCAGGCTCATCAACAGAATCTAGAATAGGCGTGGAGGCCTTCAGGAAGACAACCTCCTAGGGTTATTCAACGTCTTCCTCATGAGTCACATAGTTTATGTGGCAGCCATGCACAATTGGTATAACTCGGAGAAGAAAAAAATTGAACACGCTCGTCAGAAAGAGTATCAAAAGAATACTAGGCATTTCGTTACGGGCGAGCACGGACCTCCTTATGCAACTAGGTGTGAACAACACATTGGACGAGATAATCGAGGCCCAGGAGTGGGCCCAACTGGCCAGTCTATCCTGTACCCCGGCTGGAAAGAAGATCCCGGTGGTTCTTGGGATCAACCCTATCCTCATGGAAGAACGGAAATATCAAATCTCAGCAGATCAAAGGAACAACGTGCGAGTCACACCGTTTCTCCGTGATGTTCATCCTCAACACAATGTACGCAGACGCAAGGCAAGAGCCCTCCTCAAGGGTATCAAAGACGATCCCCACTCGGCATGTTTTGTCGACGCAGCCCAATATGGACAGTCGTCTTACTTCGCCACTGCTCTCGTTGATCACAACGGACAGATAGTGAATGCGGCTTCCCTGAAGTACTCCACTCCATCCAGAGCGGAGCAGTTCGCAATTGCTATGGCACTCCTAGATAACAGCAAAACACAAGTCTTCACTGATTCGAGATCGGCAGTCATGACTTTCGCTTCAGGGTCCATCGCCGAGGAGGCTCACAAGATTCTCAAGAACAAGATAATCTCTCCGCACACTATCACGTGATTTCCGGCGCACCTCGAATTCCAGCTTGACTCATTGCCCAATCTCAATGACATCGCCCACATCCAAGTGCGCGCACTAACCCACACGCGCGGGAAGAAGGGCTAGCTCAGAGTCAGAATTTCTCCAGTTTCGGGACACTCACTACTTTCAATGAAATCACAAAGCACTATCACCTGGGTGGGATAGTGCTTCGTGACTTATCCTCGCCCTCATAGAAAACTGGCTCGAGCTCTGGCGTTCACCTTTACGCATGCTTCAGACTAAGTCCTATCCCAACCTGGCCCTTTTTAATTCGATCACTCCAGAAGCTTTTAGCTCTATTTGCCCCGACTGTGGGGCTGTTAGCAATCTAGAAGATATGCTCTGGCGATGCCCCTCATTACAGGGACCCAATAGCATCAGGAAGAAGAGTGGAGCTCTGGAATCCAGAGCTCAGAACTTTCACCGCGAACTTGGGCTGTCCAGCGAGCCAACGATGCGGCGGTTAGGCTCGGCCTACCCGTCCCCACGGGGGAGCGGCCCGCAGCTCTGGCCGAGGGCAGGGCTTCTCAGGACCTTGTCAATAAAGTTCTTTGTCTGTAATAAGTTGCAAGAAGGGTACTATAACTTTCCAAACAACCAATAGCTTTCCTCAATAGTTTAGTATTAGAATGTTTTTATGCAATATACTCAGGAACTTCCGTTTTACGAGTTCGATTTTTTAAGTCGCATCCGCCTCGCACCAAGCGCGTAATTCACAAAGGTCTTTTTCTTTTCCTCAGTGCTTTTTGCAATGGGCCGGATGCTTTCGCTAATAGTATGTTTGACATCACAATCGCCGGGTATGTACTTTTGCGAATATTTTAGCATTAGACCTGTTCTGTGAATGCGGGCCCAATTGGTTTGCCATATCACAGACACTACACTAGGTCTTATGGTGTTTTTTTTTTTGTAGCAAACTCGTAATACTCACAAACCGCGGCAAGCAGCGTGAGCTCCGTAGTTTGAGAAAATTTTATATAAGAACAATTTAAATCAGCGGGATGAAATAGATCATAAGCCTTCTAATACGTCAGTAAACGCTGCGCCTAAGAACAATTAAATCAGGTTAACTTTATCGACAGTGACAGATGTTCACATGCATAAGGTGACACCCAAGTAAAGGTTTAGGTGCATCACATACACGGGCTCATTATAGAAGAAGAATAAAACAACTGCAGTTGGAACTCTGTTGGATGGTAAACCGTGCATCGTTCCAAAAACTGTCCCATATCAAGATAAAATTCCGATAAGTTGCATTATAAAAAATATATGCGTAGGAATTTCCCCTTTACAGGCACTATAGGTGTGCTGTGCCGAAATATCATATGTGTGCACATATTTCTTTTTGTAGACAGTGCGCATGGAACTGACGTTGGAATCCCCGCAAGTCACGTTGGGATTCTAGAGACAACAGCGAGCATTAAAACTACCAAGGGAGTGAGCCCACAACAGCTATCGCTGTAAAACTGAACGCGCATGTCACTAATATCACCTCATCAGGTAAAAAAATTGGCATTTCTAAAACGACATCTTCGCTTTTTATATGCTAGAACGGTTAGCTTGTAAAATGCTAGTAAAAATGAAACTCGAATGCGCATCCTCCATCTCAAACAGGATTAAGCTTTTTTCGCCAAAGCCTTTAAGCATTTCAATGTCATGATGCCGCATATATTCATTCCTAATACTTTTACGAAGTCAACGTATCACACCTGAACAAATTAACCTTCGTTATAGCTTCTACCCTGTCATTGCCACATCGCCACCTTCTCCCTATTCCCTATTCCCTTCTCCCTATTCGATGTCTAATCAGCCACCAAACATTGTCCCTCTATCGCACCGAGCACAGCGCGTCGTTCAACCCTTGCAGCAGCACCACCACGTACACAAATACATTCTGAACCTCGTGTTTCTGCTGAGCATCTAAAGACTGGATTGCCTTCCTCATCCAGTTGCTCTAGTGACGTGCTCATCAGAATTTGTTCAAGACGTAACTGTTTATTGGTTTGAAACTGCGCTAACAACTTTTGCTATTTGTTATATGCCCGCCTACTTAGGTCATTTATGTTTATTTAGGTCAATTACTCAGACGGGACCCTGATTATGAGAAGAAAATTCACAGAATAAAACTGTGTTGGCGTGCCTACAGAAGGCATTGCCAAATCCTGACTGGGAGATTACCACTGTCGTTGAAAAGAAAAGTGCACAATCACTGCATTCTGCCGGTGCTAACATATGGCGCAGAAACTTGGAGGTTAACAAAAAAATTTAGAACAAATTAAGGACTGCACACAGAGCGATGGAACGAAAAATGTTAGGCCTAACGTTAAAAGACAGGAAGAAAGTGGTGTGGATCAGAAAGCAAACGGGGATAGCCGATATTCTAGTTGACACTAAGAAAGAAAAAAAAAAGAAGAGCTGGGCAGGCCATGTAATGCGTAGGATGGGTAACCGGTGGACCATTAGAGTTGCAGAATGGATACCAAGAGAAGGGAAGCAGGCGCGGGGGAAGAAGTTTGCAGGGGCAAGTTGGAATCAGCTATCGTAAGACAGGGGTAATTGGAGATCACAGGGAGAGGCCTTCGTCCTGCAGTGGACATAAATATAGGCGGCGGCGGCGGCGGCGGCGGCTCGTGCTCTGCGAGATGAGAGAGAGACATTGTGGTTGTGAAGAGGAATAGGCGCTATTTTCTGCAGCCTTTAGGAAGCACGACTCAGCGCCTTGGGGAAGGGGCGGGGGATGTAAATAAGAAAGAAAAGAGAAGGAAAAGAAACAGAAAAGAGAGTGAAGGTCGATTGATTACGCAGCCCATGACTGTCAGGGGTAGCCAGGCGGTGCATTCACAAGTTGCACGACAGCCCCGTGTTCTCCAGGAATGTGAGAAGGTGCCTGAAGGCGGAGTCATGGTGCCGACCGGGAAAGATCAGCTGCGATGCTGAGCCCGTAGGGAGTCCTAGGCGTCGGAATGACGTGTAAGCCCTTTCTTTGGAGAAGGCGGGGCAGAAACAAAGTATATGGTCGATTGAAGACGTTTTGCGCACTATGAGAGCGAGAGAGAGACGCATTCACGAAGCGAGTCTCCTGGAACGCGCTGTCGGCATTGGAACGCGGAGTCGGTGTTGCAAGCTGCGCCAAGCAACGCGCAGTGACGGCCGTAAGTCCGAGACGCGCGAAAACAAATTATTATCATCATCATGAGTAATAAGATGAAAAGTTCGCGCGCACTTCCGGAAAATGCTGGGCTACGATCGCCCAGCTTCGCTGTTTCAAACGTTCCGTGGCCGAGTGCAAGGTTAAGCCTTTTTTTTTGCACTGGGCATAGATATGCCAATCATTTCTACGTATGACCTAGCAGTACCCTCGCAGCCATAGTTACAATTTCATGTAAGCTCTACCCGCCGCACTGATGTAGCGGCTATCGTGTTGCGCTGCTAAACACGCGTGGTCACGGAATCAAATGCAGCCTGCGGCAGCCGTATTTCAATGGGGCGAAATGCAAAAACTCCCGTGTCCCGTGCTTTGGGGACACGTTAACGATCCCCTGGTGTTGAAAATTAATCTTGAGTCCCCAACTACGGCGTGCATCATAACCAAATCGTGGTTTTGGCACGTAAAACCCAAGAATTTATTCATTCATGTCATCTGTAATTACATGTATCACATTTGTACGCTTGAGATAGAATAACCGATATAGTTTAGGGAACTGCGTTATTAGTTTTTGGCCTAGATGTATTCAGTTGTAAAAGGAGCGCATTCATTTTTTCTAACCTTAGCGCTTTTCGGCGATTCTTGCGAGACCTAAAGAGGCCGTAAATTGATAGTTTGCTTACTTCGGTTCTTGAGATAGTTTTCGCTCTAAAAAGCGACAAATAACATTTAAATATGTGGTTGTGTAAAGAATTTAGAGCGTGCTGTTGGAGAGAAATATAAATCAGCCCCCAGCCAGAGCCGCCTCTTAAGTGGCGAACCTAGTAAAAAAAACGTCTGTTATCCCGCAAGTATTGCCAAAAAATGTTTACAATATTCTCTAACTCTGTGAAGAAAAATAATTTCTTTGTACGTTTACCATTCGGGGGCTTTTTCTGCATGTGCTGCCGTCTATAAGTAACATAGGCCAATTCCCATCAGCTCCTCCATACTGATATCCAGGAACGAAACACTGCGCAATGCAGTTGTGTATTTTCAGTTTCTGTAGGAATAAAGTGGTGGCAGGCGTTGAAAAACTGACATTCAGAATGACTAGTTTAATGGGAACACACAAAAGTTTAAACAAACGTACCGGCATGTAGTGAGTTTTCACAAGGTCTGGGTATGTCATATGGCACTGTCTGTTTTTACTGAGAAACTCGCCAGGTAGTTTATATTTTCTAAGCCACTGCTTTTCAATAGTTGTCACAGAATTATTCCTTCTCAAACATTCTGCCTCATAAGTCCTGCAAGTAAAAAAAATACCGGAGCATACGATGGCAATTAAAGCAGATGGTCCCGTCGGTCAAGTTGGAAGAACCTAGCCGGAGCCACTGACCTAGGGCATACGAAACTGGAAAGTGGTCGGTCGGGCAGGAGAAACCGACGGCGCACACATAGTATTGGCAGACATTGGAAAGCTCCAGACGAACGATAGCTTGAACAAGTGGCATCATGGTAGAGCTAAACTCACATGCACGGGTGAGCAGGAGACATAGCCTCAAGTTCACGCCAAATAATTATCGTCACGTGTTCCACGGTTAGCAGCAGCTGTGCTCCAGGTACATCTTCGCATGACAATCTTAATACCGTGTTGGGAAGTCGAGCGACTGATGCATTATACGTCAGCTTATGGTATTTTCAAAACGTTTGCACTCCTGAATCATTGAATCGACTGTGTTACAGTCTTTGCAGATTAGCATATTGAACGCATTCCTGCTATTTCTTTTAGGTTGCGTCCCACATTGTCAGACTCGGGTATGTCATCATGCGCTTCGCGCCCAAAGGAGCGCACGACCTGTATATAATACAGGTAGGATTCCGTCAACGTTTTGGCATGTGAAGCTAGCTCCTTCTTAGCCCTAAACTTTCGACCGACAGACTTGCCGAACAGAGCACGTATCTTTTCATTGCAGGTATCACAACTTTGGATTTCACCTTCAGTAATTTTGTAGCCCCATCCTTGCTGTCCCTTGAGGAAAAAACAAGATGTTCGCCAACATGATCATATTACCGCATCGGTTGTTGTTACTTGCGTGGTCGTACATCGCCAACCAAACTTCAACGTGGACATAATCAGTCTCAGAAAACGTGTCTGGTGCTCTCGGATGGGCAATGACAACCATTGACGTTGCCACTGTTGCGGTGGGAGCCATGTCTTCTGCCATTGTGGAAGGAACCAGGCGTCGGCCACTGCGGAGCTCTGTTGTAACGAGTGGATGCCCCCGCAGCTCCACTACAAATGTGATCACGGATAAGAGCAGGCAAAACTAAAGCAAACATGCATTTATGGACCACATACACAGAGAGGTTACGGCCGAAACAGCTAAACAACAACTGCAAGAGCGCTTCTTCGATCACCGTCTTCATCGCCTTCCTAGAGCCTTTCTAAATGTACAGGAATGGCTGCTTTGCGGATGGTAAGGGGTCGAATGTCGGTAATCAGATCCACAATGACGTAGCAGTTCTTCAACAACGTCTGCCGTAAACTGCTGTCCACGATCACTAATCACAACGCGTGGAGCACCATGGCGAAGAATGACGGAGTACAGCAGGAACGATGAAACATCTGCTGATGTAGCCGAAGCGACCGCCGCCATCTCAGTGTACCGGGTCAAATAGTCCACACACACAATAATCCATCCACAACCAGAAGTAGACTTGGAGAAGGGACCTAGCAAGTCGACACCAACTATTTCAAATGGCACGGTCGGCGGTTTAACTGGCTGCAAGGCACCCGCAGGAGGCGTCGTTGGCTGCTTATGGCGTTGGCAAATGGCCCAGCTGGAAACGTACTGCTTTACCGTCTTCCAGAGTTTGGGCCAATAGAAACGCTGGCGCAATCGGTGAAGTTTCCGAGCAAAGCCAAGGTGGCCTGACGTGATGTCATCGTGCATGGCGTGAAGTATCATAGGCCTCAACGTCTGGGGAACCACGAGCAGAAGTGGAGCACCTTCAGCAGAATAATTCTTCTTATACAATAAATCTTCAAAAATAATGAAAGGTGAGCCGCGTGCAGGTGACCGAGCAGCGTCAAGAATAGCTCGAATAGAAGGGTCATGCTGTTGCTCACGCTTGAAGGCGGTGGTATCAGGGAACTCGGCGGAGATGGCAAGGAGGTATTCATCTAAGTCATCGTCCGTATGTCACGTGCTTGCTGACGGAAGGCGAGATAAACAGTCAGCATCGGTGTGACAGCGACCACTCTTGTAAGTGATGGAAAAGTCGTAGTCTTGAAGCCTTTGACCACCGAGCTAATCGGCTAGATGGATCGCATAGTCCAACCAACCAGCAAAGAGAATGGTGATCTGTCACTATCGTGAAGTGGCGAAGACTACCGCGAGGCATTTCATTTCTGTTACGGTGTAATTCCGCTCAGCCTTGGTAATAGTGCGGCTTGCGTAGGCGATGACTTGTTGGCGTCCGCTATGTATCTGTACGAGTACAGCTCCAACACTCAGACCACTAGCATCGGTGTGAAGCTCAGTTGGGGACTCTGGGTCAAAGTGGCATAAAGTTAGGGCTGAGGTGATCAGAAATTTCAGTTGACGGAATGCAGACTCACAATCAGTAGTCCATCTAAATGGTGAGCCCTTGTGAAGGAGTGACGTGAGCGAATCAGCTAGGCGTGCAGAGTCCTTAACAAACGGCGAAAGTGTGAATATAGTCCCAGGAAGCTGCGGTGGTCTTTCACCGTCTTCGGCTGGTTGAAGCCACGAACGGCCGCAAGCTTCTGAGGGTCTGGGCGGATGCCTTCTATGTCGACGAGGAAACCGAAAACAAGCGTTTGACGTTCGCCAAAGTGGCACTTTTTGGAGTTTAGTATCAGTCCATCCCGCCGTATGCAGTCAAGCACAACTTCGAGTCGTTGGTTGTGCTCGTGAAATGTCTTGCCGTAAATGACAACGTCGTCCAGGTAACACATACAGATTTCCCATCGAAGTCCCCACAGGATGGTGACCATGAATCGCTCGAATGTCGCCGGAGCATTACGCAAACCGAAAGGCATTACGTTAAACTTGAAGAGTCCGTCCGGCGTTACGAAGGCAGTTTTCTCCTCGTCTGGCGGGTGCATTGGTATTTGCCAGTAGCCTGAGCGCAGATCGACAGAGGAGAAGTACGAGGCCGAATGTAAACAGTAAATGGCGTCATCTATACGTGGCAGAGGGTGAACATCCTTTTACGTTACTGCGTTTAGGCGTCTGTAGTCGACGCATAATCGCCACGAATGGTCTTTCTTCTTGACCAACATGACTGGAGCCGCCCAGGGACTATTGGATTCCTGGATGACGCCTTTCTGTAGCATTTCTGTCACTTGCTCGGCGATCACTTTGCGCTCGGCAAGAGAGACGCGGTACGGTTTCTGTCGTATTGGCGCCGCTGTTCCAGTATTGATGCGGTGGTGCACGCGGGAGTGTGGTGGTGACTGCAGACGCTCTTGAGCAAAGTGAAACACTGACGCATAGCAGGCAAGGAACTCTTGGAGCGCTTGTTGGTGGGAAGAGGGGAGCAATTTATTAATCATGCTCCTAAATTTCGAAGAGTGCTCACTGAGTGGCGGGCTTGCGTCCATAGAAATAGCAACCGCATGTATGATCGCAACACTATCTTCTTCAAAGCGTGATACCTTCAGTCCGGTAGGCAAAACAACTGACTCGGAGGACACATTCACCGTCCAAACATGAGCACAACCTTCTATGACTCAATCAGTGACCGAGGGACAAGTACATTCTTCTATAGAGTGTTGACGTATTCAGCTTCAATTAATCCACAGCAAGAACCAGTACGGACGCGCGACGAGGTCACAGGAATCAACATTGCCGTCTCTGCAGGCAAAAGTACATCAGTGGACACGCAAAATACTTCTTGACGATCGGATGGAATGCCATCTAGTGCGGGTGGTCTGGTGTCGCTGCTCAGGGAAATTTCACCAGCCCTGCAGTCTAATGTTGCTCCACACTCCCGTAAAAAGTCAATACCAACAATTATGTCATGCGTGGCGCGTGCTAGTACAATAAATTCGGTTCGAAATGCCTTTCCAGCAACGGTTATCACGACGGAACATACCCCCACAGGACGTAACAGTTCACCGCCAACTCCGCGCAACGTGGCACTTCCATCGCAAACATCACGGTCCGAGGCGATTCTTGAACGCAAGACACATCACAGACACAGAAGCACCAGTATCTACTAACGCCACAGCATTAACACCATCGACACAAACACACACTTTGTCCTTTACCATGACGACAGACGGAGGCATTTCAAAAAGTGACCGTCCCGCGACCTCACCTCCATCGGTCGCACCAGCTAGTTTCCCAGCGGAGGCGGCGTAGGCGAGCGGCGACGTGGAGATGGCGATCGACGTGTTCGAGTCGGCGGTGGAGTCAGGGTGCGGTCGGACACGGGGCAGTCACTCCTTGGCATGTACGTGTAGTCTCGATGCGGCTGGCGGAAAGGGACAAATGGTTGCCAGGATGTAGCTTCTTGCATGCGCGGCGGATATGCGCATTCTCGCGGAGCACGCTGTGGGCGACGGCGGCAATACCTCGCGATGTGTCCCTGAGCCCCGCAGCTGTAGCACACAGGTGGACTGCGATTTTCGTTGACGTTGAGTCAAGGCACATTGTAGACGGGAGACGACCCACGTCGAGGCTCTCTGTCAAGTCGACGTTCAAAACTCGTTGCTTGCGGCTAGATCACGGTGCTCTGGGCATGGGCGTTGTCGGAAACGGGGCGGTCACCGCAGGCAGGTCGCGGCCATGCCGCCGGCACCTCCAAGTTGCGCTCATCAACCGAGCATTGGTGGCACACGCGGTTGGCATCTGGGCGTTGAAAATGAGCCAGTTCATCTCTTATAACTTGCCGTACCAAAGCAGCCAGGTCGTTAGAGGCAGATACGTCCGCACTTGCTATATTGGTCACGTTGTCACGCCGACCAAACTTCGGAAGAATGCGGCGTGTTTTCAGAGCCTCGAACGTACGACAGTGACGCCTTAAGTCGGACGGGGTAGTGAGGTCTTCCTTAGAGATCAAAAAATTGTACGCATCTTCGGCAATTCCGTTGAGTAGGTGTCCGACCTTGTCCTCGTCCGACATGTTTGCGTTCACAATTCCGCAAAGCTTCAGGATTTGTTTAATAAAGGTGGTACATGTCTCTCCCGGTCACTGCGCTCGTCGTGAAAGTGTCTGCTCAGCCTTTTTCTTCTTCGAAAGTGAATCGCCAAAGCATTTCTTTATCTCTTCGACAAAGCTGCCCCAAGTCGTGAGCGATCCCTCATTATTGTCGAACCACGTGAAGGCAGTTCCCTCAAAGAAAAAGACAACGTTAGAGAGCTGCGCAGCCGTGCTCCATTCATTGTGGCTGCTCACCCTCTCGTAGTGTCTCAACCAGTCCTCGACGTCCTCATTCGCTTTGCCTGAGAATGTGCGTGCTTCTCGATGAGGTGTCCAGTAACCGGCTTGCCTCGCGCGAACGCTTTCTGCCGCGATTTCTTCGCGAACGTCGCCTGCGGTGTAGAGCATATAAGGTCCTCTTTGGGTCAGTGGATAGTGCGTTATATTTCTCCCTACATTAGTTTATTATTAGAACAGGGCCGGGAGGAGATATGTACTCCATTGTAGACGAGAAGTGACAAGTAGCCTTAGAAATTTACTTCCGGAAGCTCCAGAAATATTTCACTTGACTCTCTTATGGCACTGAAATGTATGTTCAACAGCGCAATAAGAATCTTCATCGATATGTTCCTTGCAAACATCATTGCGTGTTAAGGCGATTGCGCTTTTCAAATTTTTTACTGCTTTCTCGGCATTACCAAGTGATCTGGGTATGTATAATAAACTGTGCAGAAATATCCGCAGCCTCGTAGACATTTAGGCGTACCCCCCAGTAACCGCTGCGCACAAATATCTCTATTTGAACATTTCGAGAACCTTTACAATCCTACACGTATGAACAGTACCAAGCTCAGTGTCGTACAGAAATGGTTGAGAAGCTTTTATTATAGGAGATGAGCAGTTCGTTTACTATAATAAAATTTACGTCTTCTTAATAGACGTTGCGTCAAGAGTACATATGCATACCACCAAGAAGCCTAGAAAGATTGCAACTCAAAATAATCAGAGTCAATTGTATCAAAATTGTTTCAGAGAAACAATGCATAGAGATAACATACCATGACAAAAGGGACATCTGGTAGTTGCAGCAACTAGAGAACTTCATGCTGTTGCCATTTTCTTCGAGGTAGCTCATTATGTATCCTTGATCCCATGGGCAATTGCCAGCGTCTGGCCGAAATACTTTAATGTGGCCCTCAATACTTGTGCCATCGTGAGGGCATCCCAGCCTGTAAGATAGAAAAAAAACGAGTTGACACTGATAGAAAATAAAACCCATTTTATATTCATAGCTAAAGAAACATTGATCATATTCAGTTCCTTAGATCAGCCTACCTGATCGCTGAAACTAAATTCTTAATGTATTCATACAGTTCCAGTGAGCCTGTTCACTGTTAATGGACATTCACAAATTTTGTTATCAATGTGGCTTTTAAAAATATCACTGCCCCCGGTGTAAAATTTCACTAATCTATTTTCGTACGCAACAAGCACGTGCGCACTGTTAGTTTGAAATTTACCAACGAAAGCATTTGCGCGACGGCAGATTCAGGTTAAGAATGCTAATGTTTTGGTATACTTTTTTTTCTTTTTGTCAGGCAATATGAGATATACGCGTGATCTCTCACACGTGATATAAATTGTTCAAAAGGTGATATTTGCTCCGCGAGGAGCACGGGGCGGTGAAAAAGCTACGTTATTGGCCACTGACGCGTACATAACTATCTGTCTTACACAATAGGTCGGCACATCCCTATGGATGGTGGATTCTGAAAACGGCACTACACAAAGTGGCAATAGCAAGTACGGCATTCGAGCACGGCCAGCTGGGTACGGCTGAATTTGACGTGTTGGGAAGTTTTGGCAGCTCCACAGCTGGACCCGGAAGTCGGATCGTTATTTTGTTTGATGCCATCTGAAACGAAAATGCTGCTTTAAACTCCTCAGTCAAACTTCTGAAAGGAGGCACAACCAAACAAAGTACCGCAGTTAGCATTCCGGTGATAAATTCTATCTTTGGTCTTCTCAGGCGTTCTTAAGTTGAATATGCAAACTTAAGGCTGTATGTGCGCTCTTATCTATTTTATTCTTTCTCTTCGGCTACAGTATTACACTGGAAAGACCCTAAACCATGAAGCCAAACGGCAGCCCAGCCAATGTTTGCCACTGTCTGTCACACGCTAGGAATAATTGAAAGAGTAACCGGCTTTCAGAGACTGGTTCTGCGCAATATAAATAGCTAAATGCCACTTCACGCTGAAGAAAATTTGTTCTGTTTATTGTGATGAGCGGTGGAGCTTCTTCCTGAAATCAACCTGTTTGAACTCAGTGGCAGCTGTCATCAAACATAAATAAATCACTTTTGTGAATCCACACAAGATTTCACTTTATCTTGAGTAAATAATTAGACACCTCATTTGACGACACATAGGTGTTATAAGGGCGCATTTCTCTCTGATGAAAACACCTAAGTGGGTCAAATAGGCAACCAGACAGAATTTTTGTGTTCATTTCTGGAGAGCCGCCGTGGTTTGTGGTAAGGATGTAAGATGTCGTCCCGCGCTTCTGCCAGCGCTGTCGACTTCAGCGGCACCTGCGTCTAGGACGCGGAAGGGCTTTCAGAGGGTCAGCGACAAAGACGACAACTGTGTTTGCTTACTCAATCAGCAGTGAGTATTTATCCGATAACTGAATTTGAACTTGTGTGGAGGCGCAAGGCCATGCGAAGAAACACCCAGGTGTCCCTGTCCTCAGGTATTTCGACTGTGTAAGCGACAGTCCGCCGACACTGCTCCGATCGAGAGTATCTGACAGTGCTACTGCAGCTGACCTTGCACCGTATGGAGCACTGGAACCAACATTTTTGTGTCGGAGCTCTCTACTAACACCTTGAAACCACTCAGCAGGCAGTCTGTCTCGATGCCCTTGAAAAAGTGGTACCGAATCAAATCGTGAACTTCATGGTCAGCCCCATAATAAATGTCCTGACCGTGGACGTAGCACATGAGACTGCGCTGTGCACTTTGTGAACAGTTACAAAGCTTAATGGTTTCAAACTTCGGTCGTGTGTTCCGCTGGGCAGCAGCTTCACTTCCGGGGTCATCTATCACGTCGACGTATTCATCCCGTAGTCCGGCTTTGCCTCTACAGTGAAGCCAGCCACTGATGTAGTCAGCACCGATGCAACTCGCTTCAGCACGTCCCATTGTGTGAAGATAATATTCAAGCTCCTTCCCAAGTGGGCTACCTTAGAGATCCCGCGAGACTATCTGTCCCAAGGCCAATTCAATGCCCCAAGTACATGAAGCTAGGGCACGTGAGCACCACGCTGTGCCGAACCCTATGCGACAGACAGCTATGCGGTCACAGCTCTCCAATCTCCCAATCGCCTCGGATCTCGCTACGTTTCATCGAAGGGTTGCCACAAGATATAAAAAAACTGCTGCCCCGAAACACATGGCGAGAGATCATTCGCCTCATCGAAAAGCCGTGGCCACCGTTAAATTGTGACGCTCTCGAAGCCGTTGGAAATGAGATAACGCCACGAGCTCTCAGGCACGTACGCCACATCCAACGTCACCATCTCCTCTCCCCCTAGGAATGATGAAGTCGAGTCTAGCTCGAAGAAGAAGGTCGTATCGGTGAGTATGAATGCTGAAGCTTAGCGGGGTCTGCCAAAGCTACAGCCGAACCCCCAACCACTTAAGGTGATGCAGAGTGCTGCGGTAGGGCTCGTAGCACCGGCTCCCGACGAACTGCCAGAAGACCAGCAAGTGGTTCTGATGCTTCTGCATCTCATGAATACTGTTCGCATAATCTTGAGTAAGCTACATTACCAGTCAGCGTAATATGCAGCGCAAGTGCTGGATGCTCTTAATCAAGTGCTTACAAAGGTAACGTAAACCACATGGTTTGCCTTCAGCCTTCTTTTGACACTGAAGTTAAACAGGCCCCGATTAAAGACTAATGACATACTGCGGCATACCGCTAATGACCACTTGCCCACGAGGTCATCCCAGGTGACTTCAGCGCGCATCATCAGCTATGGTGAAGCACCAAGAGAAACTCCGTAAGCAGGACTCTCGTTTATTTTTCCGCCTACCATATGTGCTGTTTCAATGACGGTAGCCCAACATCTACGCGTCATGCCTTGTAGTAGCTGTATGTATTTCTTTGCTGTCATGGCGCTTCGCTGGACACAGTGCAGGTTGCACACACTGTGCTCTCTCGCTCCATTTCCTCTTGTTATTCGTCCTCTCTCTTACCCCTAGTGTAGAGTAGCAAATCTAGTGTTCGTCTGGTTGACCTCGCTGCTCTTCTTCTTATTTTCTCTCGCCCTCACTCTCAGGTAAAATTCTTTAATGTTAAATTTTCAGTTCTTGAGCGAATCATAAATCCAAGGTTGTGCAATGTCGTAGTCTCAACATTAACAGAAATCAGTCGGCTCTAGGCAGAAATAGAGCAAACCTTTTAAAACGGCACTTAAATGACACACTTTAGGAAGAACGTTCGTGTTCCCTTATACGTAGGGCAGGGAAGGTGGTATCGTGGAACTAGTGAAATGGCGGGTAAAACTTGTAGATTTGGGGCATTTATTGCATGGTGTGTCATGCGTAGGTGAATTCGTCACACGCCTTAAATTTTCACTTGCCCGATCAGTTCATAGTGAGGTGCTAGATAGCATGAAGTTTATAATAGTAACAAACTGGTCGAGATGATACTGGCTCACTTTTGAAAAGGCGCTTGGAATGAAGGAGTACAGAGGGCATATGTGCCTTGTGTCGAGTGTCTGTGAGCATTTGATCGGGATAGCAATTATATGGACACTTATGGGACAGCTGATGAAACGACTAACGTTACTTCCTACGCGTGTCTAACCATTTGAAATCGCAATCAATGCTTCGTATCTCGGGTGAAACTGTGACTTATTTCACTGGTAAAATTGTCTGTGCCTTATGGATTAGTGTTGCTTCCACTCGAGATCCCTCGCAGAGATATGATAAAGAAGCTGACATTAGACTTACGTGTGCGCCACTTCATGAGCGGCGATGCGAATCATTCTGTAAGAGTATGCCGTGTCCTCGCCGAGTTGTTCCCGGGTGTCAATACAAGCGGATGCAACAAAGGCGAAGCCTGCAATAAACAGAATCCGCAGTTTTTAAAACAGAACTTTAACTACACACCCACCACCACTCTCGTTTACTGTCCGTCCATCGATCGGCTTCTTGTCGAGCAAAGTGGACCGGCTCCCAAAATAGGTTAATATTAAGCTGGGTCGACCACGTAGATGGATTTATCACAATTGGGCCGATACCAGAGAAGGATTAATATTAAATTGTGTTGGCTCTGCCGACGGCACAATTAAAACCGGGACCGATTCCGGAAGCTATAATAATACATGGTGGACAGATTCTTACACCAATGCTTGATATGTGTCCTCACAAGGTTTTGATTAAGGTTTCGTAACCAAGCCAGCCATGCAGGCAATGTAATCCTTACAGCGCCATCGCAATACCGTCACTCATGTAGAGCATGCTGACCTAGATTATTTATTTACTCGAGGGTTGACGTCGGTGTTTCGCCGAGTAGACTCGGCGAGCGGCTGCCGCAAAGTAGTAGGAAGAGGGAAAGCTTAAATAAAAGTTGCAGGACAAAATGCTTCTCGACGAATGGATTCAGCCAATCGGCCTACGTGACCCAACAGACACGTGCTAGGGCTTTATGATGGATCACACCTTCGTTAGAGGTGTCAGTGAGTTAAACATGCATATCTATTTTATCACCATCACCACCGGCCAAACGCCGCAAGAGAAAGAAATTGATTGCTGCGTCCACGTAGCATACCACGTGGTAATGTGAACTCATATTTGCATTTAAGCATAAGGTGCAAACAAATGCACAGGTCGAAAATTTAAAAAAAATACAAGCATCACGTGTCAGAGAGACGGCGAAGAAGAAGACGAGAGCGGATGTGCCCCGCATCGGCTCCGTCTCGTTTTTGAATGATTCTGCAGGCAATTTTGGCAGTACCACGGTTTCAAGCACATCATTGGATTCGTGAAGTTAACGCGAATCGGTGGACACCTTTGGACAAGGTGGGCCAGCTTTTTTCGGACTTTTATCGCCTTCCTGTGTGCATCGAACGTGGGAGCTCCGCTAGGCCTAACGCCACGTAGGCCTAGCGAGCCCGCCAAGTCGGCATGGCTGATACACGTATGGACGACGACGTCTCCTCGGAGACGGAAGACGGCGAGGAAGGAATGGGTTCGCAGGTGGTCACCAACCGAAGATCGCGATCTGCGGGAAAGACCTGGGGAGCTGGTGGAGCTGCCCATTTGACCCAAGAGTTGCAAGGAAAGGAGATTGCCAACAAAGGTGCTGACGGGGCCGACAAGCTCAAGCGCCGGATTGTGAAGGCGTCAAGGATGCCGCAACTGCCAGAGGAGCACAGGAAAATCATCGTCAGGCCTCGAGGAGGCCTCAACCTGAACAAGGTCAGCACTGCAGCTATTGGAGAAGCGATCGTCGAGGCGGCCGGACTTACAGAAGACCAAGCGAAGGGAGACATCGTCTGCCCCAACTTCACACAGAACATCGTGGTGGTTAGTACACCGGACTTCGATCATGCCGAAAAGTATGTGCGACTCAAGTCTATTACTCTCATCAAGGCGGAATATGAAGTCAGCGCTTATGAAACGGCCCCCCACTCTACGTGCAAGGCGGTTATTAGAGTGAACCTCAACGACAGTCAGAGTGTTATCACGAAAAAGATCGTGCATGAATACAACCCGACGGCGTTGGCAGCACAGCGTATCAAAGCTACGGGCTCGGTTATTGTGCTCTTCGACGGATTCAAGGTGCCCAATTTCATCAAATATGGGTCAACCCTAGTGAGGTGCTTTCTATACAGGAAACAATTTGACGTATGTTACGCATGTGGAAGAATTGGACACAGATCAGACGTTTGTCCCACACCTGATGTGGTGCAGTGCAGGGGATGCGGTGTGCAAGACCCAGGGGAGGATCATACATGCTCTCCCAAATGCAAGTTCTGCGGTGAAGATCACCCCACAGGTGACAAAGCTTCCAAGCAGCGGTATCAAATACCGTATGTAGTGAGAGTAAGGAGAAGAGAACGCTTCAAAGAAGACACCGAGATGTAATCGGCTCAACCGACAAAGGAGACCCCTCCTGGAAGGCGCTCACGCTCAAGGAGTGGTTCAAGATCAAGACAGCGCTCACGCTCAAGAAGTAGTTCAAGATCAAGGCAGCGTTCAACATCGAGGGGAAGAAACCGTTCGAGGTCTCAGGAGGCGCAGGTGCGCTTCGAGGAGCACGAGCTGAAGATCAACAAGAAAAAGGAGCCAGGAGCTACCTGGGCAGATAAAGTCAAAGGTACGGTGAAAGCCACAGGTAATGTGGCAATTGCCTCGCAGATACAAAGCAATGATACCAGAGTAGAACAGCTCATCAGAGAGGTTATATCACTAAAGAAAGCAAATGAAGAACTTAAGAAGCAGATTCATGAAATGAACAAAGGGTTAAGGGCAGAAAGCAGTAATGTGGCAGTAGCTAAGTCGGTTAGTAGAAGCAACAGCCAGGAGGAAGAAGGCACACCGGCGCCAAAAAAGAGAGCTGTAGTCCCAGAGGTGGAATCGATGTGCTCGGTTCTGGAGGAGATTAAGAATGCCATTAAGGACCTAAAGGACACGGTAGACAGCGTTAACCTTAAGGTGGACAAAATATGAAAGTGGAAGTTAACAGCCGAGAAACGGCTGAAAAAATTAGAGGCCCAAGGAGATGATGAGGAATATATGCCCTCGGAAGCAGAAAGCGTTAGAACACTTCCAGGAGCTGTGGGTAGCACTGTTCTAGTGACAGGGGGTAGCAAGTCGGGAGGTAACGGCAATAATAATGTATAGCAGAAAGAGACTTAGTGTGTGGCAGTGGAATTGCTGAGGATTTCACCAAAAAAGAGCGTCATTAGCACAGATAATCAAAACGGTTTAAATAGGCCAAAATTAATAATGCTGCAGGAAACTCTACCGGAGGAGATCGGGCTGTTTGGCTTTAGCTCGATCTGCAAAGGCAAAGACCCGGGCAGGGGAATCGCCACCCTAATTGACAAGAAATTCCTTACATCGAGCATGATTTAAAATTAGGGTCGAACAAAATTGAATATATATTTATAGAAATGGTCCTAAAAGGCACAAAGATAAAGCGCAAAGCTTGTTCTGCCTCAACATATATAGCAGTCCCAGAGAGATGAGACAGAGCTTCAAAGCAATCTTTAATAAGGCCATGGGGGTAGCCAAAAATGCGCCCCTCATGATAGGCGGGGACTTCAACGCCCCACACCAATCTTGGGGTTACCACTGGAGTACAAAGAAAGCGGAAGGAATCTGGCATCTTGCCACGGATTTAGGCCTCTCTCTTATCACAGACCCAGCCTTTCCTACTAGGTGTGGCACTTCCACGTGCAGGGACACTACCCCGGACTTAACCTTCACTTCTAACTTACCCAGGCAGACTGGATCAACTCTGAGGCGGATCTGGGGAGCGACCATTACATACTACACATAATGGTGTAAACGACGGGGGTGGAGGTAAAGCATTTCACTTATATAGACTGGGATCAGTTTAGAAAATTAAGGAAGGACAGAGCGGAAAAAGAAGGAATGGGGCAAATCACACCACCAGAGTGGGTAGCTCAGCTTAGGGACGACTTGAATGCAGCAACTAAGGCTATAGAAACTGAGGAAGAGGTCACACAAATGGACAGTAGATTGGTGCATTTGATCGAAGCTAAGCAATCGATTTTAGAACGATGGAAATGACACCGCTTGAACAGAAGACTTAGGAAGCGAATTGCTCAGCTCAATAGGGATATCGAGGAGCACGCCCGATATTTGCAGAAACAACAGTGGAATGAGGTGTGCAACTCTATAGATGGAAGGATAAAAGGTGGAGGCAATTGGAATCTGCTCAGGCATCTGCTCAATGAAAAAGGCACTAAATCGAATAGACGTACGGCAGTGGCGAAGCTGGTACACCAGTAAAGTCAGACTGTAAGTGCAAAGAGCATAATGCAGTGATTGGCAGCTAAATACTTGCCTCTCAGGACAGCGGATCAGGAAGTAAGTTACCCCGATTACTTAGGGGCAGAATGCAACTTTATGGATCAGGAATTCAACGAAAGTGAGGTACGCACGGCATTGTATGATTTAAATAGTAGGTCAGCATCGGGCCCGGATGGCATCTCTAACAGATTGCTTAAGAATTCGGACGACGATTCCATAAAATATCTGACCACATACATTAATGAATTATGGAAGAATGGGGTTTATCCAGAAGAATGGAGGACGGCCTGTACTATCTTAATACCAAAGCCGGGCAAACAACTCAACTTGGATAACCTCAGGCCAATTTCGTTAACATCATGTCTAGCAAATACAATGGAGCATGTCATATTGAACAGGTTAACGAAATATGTGGAGGACAATGACATCCTACCGTATAGTCTGATTGGTTTCAGACCAGGCTTGTCCACACAAGATGCCATGTTGTTAATCAAACATAAATTGCTTTTAGCCAGTCCAATGCACACTAGAGCTCTCTTGGGGTTGGATGTCGAAAAAGCATTTGACAAAATTAAGCATAGAGCAATACTTGAGGTCATTTCTGAACTGAGATTAGGCAGAAAACTATATGAAGTGGTTAAAGCCTTTCTTGGCCATCGCTCAGCACACCTTAGATTCGGGGACATTAAATCAAAAAAGATGGATCTCGGTGACAGAGGGACGCCACAAGGTTCGGTCTTGTCACCTATGCTTTTCAACCTGGCGTTGTCAAAAGTGGCAAAGGGATTAAAAGGGATAGAGGGCATTAACTTTACTATTTATGCAGACGATCTGACAATATGGAACGCTGAAGGAAGTATGGGACAGGCGGTAAGCAGACTTCAGGTGAGCACTTATGAGGTAGAGTCCATTTTAGAAGACATGGGACTGAAATGCTCTGCTGAGAAGTCTGAACTCCTAGTACTCAGTAACAGGAACAGGGGTAGAAAACCGAGGGGATCTGTTCCCGAGGAAGAACCCAAGTTAGTATTAACCACGAAGGCAGGCAAAACTATTAAGCAAGTCGAATCCATTAGAGTCTTAGGGTTATTCCTGGAGGCAAACGGGGCAAATTGAAAAACAATACAAAACATCGCAAGCAAGACTGAGGAGGTAATAAGACTGCTAAGGAGAATCACTAACAGACACAGAGGGTTGGGAGAGGAGAGCGCCCTGAGACTGGTCCAAGCTTTCGCCTTGTGTCACTTCTCATATGTAGCAGGCATGCTTAGATGGACACAGACAGAACTAAAGAAGTTGAACATAATAATTAAAAGGATTGTCAAAACAACAGTGGGATTGCCGGTTAGCACACCAGATGATAAATTAATGAAACTAGGGCTCCACAATACAATAGCCGAAATAATTGAAGCTCAGCAAATTGCCCACAGAGAGAGGCTCTCCGAAACAAGGTCAGGTAGAGCAATACTCGAAGAGCTAAGGTGGTACCCAAGCGAATCCGAAAATTCGGAAGACACAGTAGAACTAAAATATAGCATAAGAGAGATCATCAAGACGACTCCTTTTCCCAGAAATATGCACCCGGTGCACAACCTAGAAAGAAGAAAGGCAAGGGCCAAAGTGCAGGATATAGAACAGGACAGAGAACATGCGGCTTTTGTAGATGCTGCATGGGTCAGAGGAAAGAAAGCCTTTACGGCAGTAGTAGTAGATGCAGATGGACTCACTCGGGATGCTATTACAATCATGACTAAAGAGGCGACAGTGGCAGAACAAGTAGCGATAGCATTGGCTTTAAGAAATAATAAGTGGACGCGAATTTACAGTGACTCTAAGATGGCTATTCGACATTTTACCAAAGGCTTTGTAACCGAAAGGGCGGCCCAGCTGATCGGTGAGATGGACAGCCAAGGGATCGAAATCCGCTGGTTTCCGGCAAACATGGGGTCTGTCGATCCATCTCGGAGGAAATTGAACGAGGTGGCTAACGCAGCTGCACGAGGACTTACTATCCGTGCACTACGCGACCAGGACCCCAATAATATGCTGGAGGAGAACAGGGACCAATTACTTGCATATAATGAAGTCACGAAGCATTATTACATGAACCTTACATGCTAAGCTCAATAGAGCTCAAGCGGTGACTCTGAGATTGTTACAGACAAGAACTTATCCTAGTCCAAACTTTATTAACAAGCTATATCCAGAAAGAGAGGCACCAATCAATTGCGAGAAGTGTAATGGCATCATTACTCTGGATCATATGCTTTGGCAATGTCCTGTGGCTTTAACATACTGCGACAAGGAAAGAGACTGGTGGCGGCGAGTGCTTCACATTGGAGTGCTTTTAGATCAAGTACAGGCCGTCCAGAAGGCCCACGACACGGCGGTAAGGTTAAACCTTACTGTCCCGACGTGGGAGCCGCTGCGTCAGTCCTAAGGGTTGATCTTCAGGACCTGAATAAAGTTTATCATACCATACCATCACGTGTCTCCTTGGATATCATTTAGTGGATATCATGTCACCTTGCGGGATATCATTAGTATCACTTCTGAGCCTATGAAGCTTTGCTTAATAACAAAAGATCGGCTCACGCAAAAAGCCGCGTTTCTACCAGAAAGCTCGCCTTCATGCTTAGCGTTCGCCGCTAGCGTTTCCCGGTAAGCATTACGGTTACATAGGCTGCAGTTGCCTGGAAGCGTGAGAAGCAGTCAGGAGTGGATAAATGCTATCGCGTTCCACACTGAAAGGTGAAGCTTAAACATCCTCCTAATTTTTTCGTGAGATTGCTGAAATGCACTTACCCGAAAGGCTCTGCTGGTACGTGGCTCCTGACACAGCATACATGTCGTACCTGAGAACATATGTAACATTTAACACTCACCATTTTCACAACGGTAAAAATTCTGCTGAAAATTCAAATAAAAGCTGTTAGAAAAAACATCACGCCATAAGATACGAGGGTGATTTCGGTGACTGTTTATAACCCAAAAAAATAGTTTTGTGTATCTACGCTTCCAAGTGTAATCTTGTTTCTCCAACGAAAATTACACGATGTTTCCTTTTTTTTTCAAGATTACGGTGCTGCCTAATCATATATCTAAGTACCTCGCGCGCAATTTTTATTCTCTCGAGAGCGACTACGTAGCAACCCTTAGGTTTTCATTACAGTGTAAATTCGCTGCCTTGAATTAACTTGCTAACCTGTCGCGAAAATAAAATACCGACACGGCCCATGCATGGATTTATTCGACAAAGCGTTCAAGTACATCCGCACATAGCAGACTCTCAAATGGCATAGATGTCATGTGCATCATAATAGGCATTGAAAAACATTAACTGTTAGCGAGTGTTTTTCTATGTTAATCTTGCTCGGGAGAGGTAGGCTCGAACCCGGGGCCTGGTACACGCTCTAACGCCTCTTTAGAGATTGAATATCTGCCGGATGACCCTGCTGAGCAAATGAGCGTTTTATTTCATTTGCTCAAAGACGTGCGTGAACGGGCCGTACAGAGCTCCAAAGCTCAGGTCGATCTGGCTTCTGACGTCAAAGCTATAAAGAATGCACAGAAAAACTTGGACTCAGAGATTACTCAGGCGCGGATCGAGGGGGGATGTCCGGATGTCCTGGCCCCCCCCCCCTCAAATTTCTGCATCGCCCGCTCGCTAACAGGGGGATGGCCCTGTCGCAAAAGAATATGGCCACCAGCATTCTTCAAAAGTATTTTTCGCGAGTACCAGTGGTATCAGCCATGTAGAAGTAAAGCTAGCTCGCTCACAAGCTTAGTTGTATTCCAGTAGGGGTGTGATGTCGCGAAGTTGCCATAGTTGCCCTCGAGCAGCGGATGCGAAGGGGGGGGGGGAGCCTGACGTCAGCGGCCAACGCCAGCGCGCGGGCCTAGGATGGCACCGCGTGGTTAGAGAAACGGGAGCAGATGCGCGCCATGTAAAAGGATGACGTCGCGTGGGAAACAAAACATGAAGACGCTGGCTCGCGCTCTCGGCTACTTCGCCACATCGTTCTTCTTGTAGATGGCGTCGTAGATCTTTCGTACGCGATGATTCACATATCGTTAACAACCAGCGTAGTGGTTGCCGCATTGGAGCTCCAAAGCAAACGAAGGTGTCTCAGCCGAATACAAAGAATAGGTGTTCAACAGAACTCCAAAGACAGGACCCGTCCTTACGCATTTATAACGAACTTGCAACAGATCATCCCAAATTTTATTTTAAGAAACAATACAGGCTAGATATACCGGGTGTTCAAAATTAAGCTTTAGGGTTTTCTTAAAATTAGGCACGCGAAGACCACCTGCGCATATAAGTGATGTGGCCAAGGGGACACAAAGTGAGATGATAATTATTGCTGTCAGTAGCCGAATTAACTAAAATTGAATAATTAACGTTTCATTGACTGCAGTAAGTGTGAATATTTGTATTCAAAAGTTAGAGGCAGTCGTGTTGCTACACAGTTCACTTGGAAGAATTCTTCTAGCATGTCTGTCCTCTGAGATATCCAACTCCAAATCTTAATTGTCGTTCGCATGATTACGCATGCAAGAGAGTGGGGATCGGCGCAAAGCTCTTCCCTGATGTGACGCGGCTGTTGCGTGCAGCGTTTAGTCTGACAACGTGGCGGAGGCATTGGCAAAGATAACAAATGTCCCCCTTCCCCTCACGGCTGGCGAAATGAAAAAAAAAATCGAAGAACCCGTAACGAGGGGGGGGGGGGGTCGTAACACGCGACCGCGCAGCCTGTAAAGATGGAGGCAGCAGCCGTGCCGAGATGATGGCGCGAGCGGAGAAGCCGAAGGGCAGTGCTCGTGCGTAATGGTGACTAGACGACCGGGCATGGTCCTTGCTGGGCTACGCAAATAAAGTGACTGCTGTTTTTCAAGTATTATAAGTTTTATTGAAATCAAGAGCAACAACTGCACCATCAACAGCAGAAACCTTTTTAGCTATGCTAACGTATATTTCATACTGCTGCTTTAAGTTTGGTGTTGTCATGCACGAATCTCATGACGACACTTCACCCATCAAGATATCAATGCCCTAAATATGGTCAAAATGCCTCCCTTCCACAGCAACGCAAAGCATAAACCTGCTCTCGCGTCGACTCGATAACTCTGCGCAGTACGACAATTGAAATTTGGAAGCCGGATATCTCGGAGCGCGAACACGCTAGAATAATTATTCCGACTGATACTGTGTAGAAACACGACTGCCTCTAAGTTTTCAATACTAATATACCCACTTACTGTAGTCGAGAAAAAATAATTGCTCAATTTTAGTTAATTGGGCTGCTCACAGCGATAATTATCATCTCACTTTATGCCCCCCTGGCCACTTAACTTATTTACACAGGTGGTCTTCGCGTGTCTCCCAGTGCCTAATTTAAGAAAAGCATAAAGCGTAGTTTTGAACACCCTGTATTATAATAACGTGCACAACAACGCAAACACACGGGCGTTTTTGCATTTCGCATCCATCGAAATGCGGCCGCGGTGGCCGGGATTCGATTCCGCGATCTCGTGCTCAGCAGCGCAACGCCTGAGCTGACTGAGCCACCACGGTGGGCTACAGGTGTTGCTCTAGCCGTATAAAACGCGGGTTTACCGTGAGCAGAAACGGTGAATTTCGGTAAATAAGAAAGGCTTACTATCATCATCATCATCATTGACAGAAGCTGACCCCCCACCCCTCAGAAAACAACTGGATCCGCCCCTGTTATTGGCATCCCGTAGAGACTCAAAACTTTGGAAGATAAGTGCTGAGAAGCTTTGCTGACGAAGTGGCAGCCATGCAAAACACGGTTAAGCAACTGTCACATCGGGATGCTTCCCTACAGTCACGTTTAGACTATTTTGAAGATAGGTCGCGGCGTGACAATTAAAGTTTTTGTGACCTTTTAGACAGCAAGGAGACATGGGACGAAACATAATCTAAGATTACTAGCGTACTTGCGACTGTACTAGACACGCCCCTGCCTGAATCAATTCAGCGCACCTATCGCCTAGGCCAATTTTCACCGAGCAGGTGTCGCCCGGTAATAGTTAAATTTGGAAACTTCAAAACAAATCAAAAACTTTATCCTGTCGCAACCACCAAAAAGAACAGAACATCACCGTAGCCGAAGACTTCTACGCCTCAACCCGTACTGTTCACAAAAAACTACTGGAATTTAGCAAAGCTCAACCAAACTCACGGCAATTCCATCTTCGATACAAGCAATGAACATGAACAAAGCTATGAACAATAAATATTTTTGCTACAACACGCAGACAGACAAAATTGAAGAGGTTAAGCTGCAACGCATTGGCACCGCCTCGGGTGATAAGGCTACATAAGCCTCTTCAAGGTAGGAGATAATGAGGGGTAGTAACCGTACTTCACAATGCCGCCTAACTGTCCTATTCACTAATAATAGAAGTGTACTTCATAAACATGACTTACTGTCTTCTGCTATTGACACGTGCTGAGCATGTATTATAGCATTTACCGAAACATGGCTTCCAGCCCACGTGCACGACTTCGAAATTTTTCAGTCTGCTAATCATTTTGCAGTGTAGCGCTGTGATCGAACTGAGCGTCGAAAAGGCGGTGTTCTACTGGCATCCGATATTCCATCTTCTTGCATTCATGTCCCAGCTAATCTCGAAATCCTATGGGCCACAGTAGCTCTTGAACACATGAAAGTTATCTTCGGCGTATGTTATCGCTCTCCGTCCGCTACAGCTACATTCCTGGACGAACTTCATGACACGATTAACACCGTTCACACACGTTTTCCTTCATCCCCGTTGTTTCTGCTTGGTGATTTAAATTATCCAAACATTTCGTGGAATACACAGCCACCAAGGGTATCGCCATTTTCAACCGAGGCAAGCAGTTTCTGAGATTTGTGCTCCGTTTTTTTTTCAGTCTCGCAACTCGTGACCGAACCAACTAGAATATCACCTAACTCGGCATTAGATTTATTCCTTGACTTCTAGCCCCGACTTTGCCTCCCCAGTAACACATCTACCGTGCATCAGTGATCATGCGCTGCTCACCTTTGCTCTTCCCGCACCTTCTGTTCGAACTAGTAAAATAAAGAAAACCATACACAACTACGAAAGAGGTAACTTTGACGCCATAAGTAATGAGCTAGCTGAATTTATTGCAGTCTTTCTTCGCGGTTTTAATGACCATTCTGTCCAGTCAAACTGGAACATGTTTGCAGCCGAAGTCAAACGCCTAACAGTAAAATACATTCCTATCCGCACAACAACTTCTAATCTCCAGGCACCATGGTATAATAGCCATATCTGACGTTTAGCAAACAGGAAGAAACGCCTTTATCAACTAGCCAATCAGTCACCGAGTGAATCACGCTGGTAAAAATATAAAACTGCTTCTGCTGAGTACATAAACTGCACTGATGGTCGCCAAGGTTATTTTCCAAATTACTGTCCTTCCATCATTGCTAAGCACCAACGTATCCAAATTCTGGCGCATAATTTACCCTTCTGCCGACAATAGCACCACATTTAATGACCTTCCGGTGAACCTGTTCCTGGTCGCTCTTGTGCTACGGTTTTAAACACAGAGTTCAGCAAAAATTTCTCGCCATTATGTAGCCCCCGTTTACTTTTTCTGTCAATATTACTACTTAGTCATGGATCCAATCGTCGATGATACATCTAGTTTCGCCCGATCCATTGACAAATTAAAACATCAGACTTCCCCAGGTTACGATACTATAAGTACTAAATTTTTGAAGAACAGATCTACTTACAGTTCCGTCATATTAACCAAACTTTTTGAGCAATCACAGGACGCATCTACTTTGCCTGTACAATGGAAAACTAGAAGGTGGTTCCCATCCCCAAGTGCTAAATATTTCCCGATTATTATATACCAATCTCTCTCACCGGCATCTGTTGTAAAATGCTGGAGCAAATCATGTATAGTCTCCTTGTTAATTTTCTCGAAACTAATTCATTTTTCACGTCAGTGCACCATAGGTTTCGCAGAGCATATTCGTGCGAAACACAACTCATCTTGCTTACGCACAAGTTACAATGCATTCTAGATCAATCCTCATTTTCCGACTGCATTTTCCTAGATTTCTCTAAAGCATTCGATAAGGTATGTCACAAGCTATTACTATACAAACTAACCCTTCTTAATCATGACTGTGGCCTCTTAAAATAGATAAAATGTTTTCTAACCAATTGTTTTCAGTTCGTCAGTGCTAACGACCATAACTTCACTAAAGTATACTCAGGTGTGCCAAAAGGTTCTGTACTAGGTCATCTTTTGTTTCTTATTTATATTAACGACCTTCCTTTAGAAATATCTTCAAATATGCACCTTTTTGCCGATGATTGTGCTGTTTTTCGCAAAATAGGTAACTCCGATGACATACCTGCAGTTCAGGCCGATCTAAACATTCTTTCTAGCTGGTGTAAGAAATGTGTAATGAAACCTATGTTAACAAATGCAAAGTAATGAGAATATCCCGAGCAGCTCATGCCTTACCTATATTACATGGATAACATTGCTCTTGAATCCTTTGACAACTATAAGTACTTTGGAGTTCATATTACGACTAACTTGTCTTGCGCTGTTCATACTAATTACATAATTAACAATGCGAACCGGACATTAGGTTATTTGCGCCGAAATTTTCATTCCACTCCTCCAATTTTAAAACTACTGCTGCTGTATACGACACTAATAAGCCCAAAATTAGAATATGGATCGGCTGTTTGGGATTGATGTCAAGTTAACCTAATCAATTCTCTTCAACTTGTTCAAAATCATTCGGTCCGTTTCATTCTTTCTATCTATAATAGAACAGCAAGCATAAGCGCTATGAAAAGTAACCTCAACTTACCGCCATTGGCTTCTCGGGGAAAAATATCCCGTCTAGCTCTCTCTCCTAAATTATACTATGACCTATGTGCTATGAGACGATTTAAGTACGCAACCACAGTATGTTTCTCATCACATTGGTCCTTATTTCAAAGTAGGGATTGTATCGAGTCACACTAAAAATCTTTTTCAGTCATTTCTTCCGCGAACATCACGGGAATGGAACCACCTTCCTCCAGACATCGTTACTATTACTGATAAGAATGCCTTTAAACTAGCACTAGCTAATAATGTATAAGTAGCAGCTGTTTTGTACTCACCAAAGATAATTACTGTCTAGTTTCCCTAACCTGACTTTATGCTCATTTCATTTGCACCTTTTCTAGCATTGTATAATATCAGCAATGATTATTTCTTTTTTATTGTAGCTTACTGCAATCTTGCAACCTTTTGAAACTGTTCATACCACTCCCCCTCTTCAATGCCCCCTGGCCTTGAGGGTAATATAAATACATAAATAAACAATTTTTTTACCGAGATAGGAAAAGCACGCTCACGTAGTCTATACGAAGGATATCACATTCACAGCTTCAATTTTCAACCCAGAAAGAACTGCCGTTCTTATTTTGCAAAGAAGAGCAACTGTAAAACATCGGATGACACCTACACAGCAATGTAGCTTAAGTCAAACTTTACGACCATCCTTTGCGTTCATGGTGCATGTGGCGTTGCAACACCTGCTCGATTATGTGGAATGAGTGCGAAGGCGTCACGCTGTTCCTCCAGCCTCATTCAGAACTCACGATGACTAGAACAAGTGCACCATGAAACAGTCTCGGAAGGACAAATAGAGCCAAACCGGCTGCACACATAAATTGATGTGGTTCACGTGGTGTTCTTTCTTGAAGGAACAGCCGTAACGACGTTATCAAAATTCTAGACTGCATATAGCGGGATTTTATTTTTGTGCGGTGCGTAATTTTTCGCCCACTGTTTCGCTTTTGTGTTCTGTTTTTAGCATCGAAACCATATTTAGACCCTGCAGTGGCTTTGCCTAGCAGTGCGTTGCTTAACTTATTTTTATTTACGTGTAGTATCATGGTGACAGTAGGCGGTGTCATAGCCGGCTATTCCAAAATCCCCCGCTCTTTACGCAAGAAAAGGGAAAAACGAAAAAGGAAAGACGAAAATAAACGAACACTATACACACTGGAACGAAAGCGCCCACAGATTGTCCTCAGTAGGCATCAATACTAGAAGGACAGTCCAGTAACTATAAAATCGTCATTTTAGCTTATGGTTTTCGGGGAGCTCATTGAGGTCTATTTGCCACCATGATGCGAGGCTTCCTTGCTGCTTCGTAACATTCGCAATCATTGTCGTCAATTTATTGGCAAGAACGGTCCAATAGTACTGCACGCACACCGAGAATACTCTGGTACAGCACTGCTAAACATACGCTGCATCCTGGCTATTACATTAAACGCGGCCATATCCTCTTTTATGACGCAACGAACGGTGGCCGTGCTCAACAAAATGAGCATAAGACACTTCAAGTGGTGGCGCTAACTCGTAGCACCTCTAACTTCGTGTTGCCTCGTCCAGACGCAGCATAAACATGTCACTTATTTCTACGTTCTGTGCCCAAAAATACTCCATTTGAAATCAACATTGATATCTTGCAACACAGAATGTGCTACGAGCCTTCCAATGTTCCAAACGCACGAAAGAGACTGCAGAGGTAAATAATACGGATCTTTTTAGCAGCTTTGATACCCGATGCGCTTCCACTCGTCTTTGGTTATGGACACGACAATAGCCAGCTCAAGCCGCTCAAACGCCTCCGAATTTCGTATTTCTAGAAAAAAGTCGTAGTTTCGCCCAAAAAAGACGCAGCACTGGTAGCGATAGCAAAGTATTAGACAACTCCACGAAGCGAGATTCGTAGGCTTATCGGCAGTGTAAACTGCAGTACACATTCGATTACTACTGCAGAAACTCCCTAGTTTCACCTGTCAGATAGTGTGTAAGCATTATTTCCAGTCGCTCATCTTCCACTCATGCAACGAATGATTGATTGTGTGGCCGAGGTACGCACTCCGCGGCTCACTGTGTCGAGGATAATGCATTTTTTTATTTATTAAATACTGCGGGCACGTGGTCCAAGCAGGGAGGGCGACATATGGTACATACAATGTAAATCAGATAGACAAAACAAACAGAACCATGAAACTACAAGATTAGGAAGTGGCTTCAAGTATACAATTCCCTTCGGATACAGTTCGAGGAAAAAAGAAAACTTATATGTGTTTGCTCGTGCAAAGTAAGGGGTTAATGCATCATGTCTGCGGTGGCGTGTAGTTCTGGTTGATAACTGCGCTAAATGTTCAGATGGGTCAAGGGGTAAATTGTTAGTGTGAAGTAGTTTAAGGAAATTGAAGTTTCTGTTTCTTTCTTCTAAGTTCGAATGGTTCAATGTTGTTAATTTCCATAAGTTCGGTGGCGGAATCACACCTGGAAAACTTGTTAAATATAAATCTGACCAGCTTTTCTCTGAATTCTCTCAAGACTATTGATATTAGTTTTTGTGTACGGATCCCAAACTATGAAAGCATATTCCAGCTTAGGTCTAATTAGGGAGATTTAGCATAGCATTTTAACGTTAGATGGGGCTTTCTTAAGTTTGTGTGTCAACAGACATAGTTTTCGGAAGGCTGAAGCGCAAGTGTTAGTTATGTGATCATTCCATGATAGTGTATTGTTAAGGTTCACTCCTAGATCTTTATAGCTAGTGACTTCATGAAGAGGTGATGGACCTAACTTATATATATAAAGCAAGCGTGATTTCTTATGTGTCATTCGCAGTAGTACGCTGTTATCTGTGTTTAGTGTCAGTTCCCCAGCACCGGCACCATGCAAGAATATCATTTACTACAACATAAACTAGTTTGATCATGGAGAGAAACAATATCTTTAAAGAGCACACAATCATCAGAAAATAATCGAATTTGTACACCATCTTCAACCGTGTTAACAATATCATTAATATATAGAATAAAAAGAAGAGGACCGAGCACACTGCCCTGGGGAACACCCGATGTGACCGGAAGGCAGCCCGTTTTTTTGCCATTTATCTCAACGAATTGTTTCCGGTTAGACAAATAAGCAGAAACCCAAGAGATAGACATCTGAGTGATTCCTGCATTTTTCAAGTTTTAGAATTAATTTATCATGAGGGACCGTATCGAATGCTATACGGAAGTCAAGGAAAATTATGTCTATTTGTCCGTTCTTGTCAAGGGTTGATGCAAAGGAATGAACTACAGTGACCAGCTGTGTGACAGTCGAATACCGTCTTTTGAACCCATGCTGAAAGTTAGTTAAAATTGAATGCTTTCTAGATGTTTGGTTATGCTTTTTGCTATATGTTCGATGAGTTTGCAGCATGAGGACGGTAAAGAAATGGGACGGTAATTTGCTACAAGTCTATGGTCTCCCTTTTTATAAATTGGTGCTATTCGGCCTGTTCTCCAATCACTCGGTAATTCAGACAATAATGAAGCATGGAATATTATAACAAGAAACTTTGATAAGGTTACAGCATATCTACGGAGAAACAAGTTAGGGATATTGTCAGGCCCACTTGAACATTTCGGTTTTAGGTTCAGCACCATAGAGAGTACACCAGCATACGATATAAAATTCACATCAAACGGTTGGTACACTGGGCAGTTACGTGAATAATCACTGGGATTCGAGACGACAGTGTGGAAAAACATATTAAAGTGATGAGCAAGTTCTACATTCTCCGTAACCAACTGTCCATTTATTGTCATTTGGGATATTGGTTTCTTCTTCTCAGCAAAGTAATTTCAAAATTTACTTGGATCGTTTGTAAGGCAGAGATGAGTTAAAATGATAATCCTTCGATCTACGCACGGCAAGTGCAAGCGTGTCTTGCACTTCAGATACTAAGTTTGGCTGCGCACGGGCCTTTTTTAATCTCTTAATTTTACGTTTCATATGAATGATGTTGCCATTGATTCATGGTGTTTGCTTGTGAACTTGTTTTTTTTTCTTATTTGGTATGAATTTATGAAGGCAAGAACTGACACATGTCCTTAAAGCGGGTCCACAGTAGGTTAACATTATTTTCATCAAAATCAGTTAGACAATTTAGCAAGTAATCAATCACGCATGCGTCGTTCGCGCGAGAATAATCTTTGACAAAATCGACAGATATTTTTTTTTTTAGTTTTAGCACAGGAAACAGGCTGTAAGCAAACACAAACAAGATAGTGGTCAGATAGCCCCTGCTCGATCACCACCGTGAAGTCAGCGAATTTCCGAGCTAAGAAAACAAGGTCCAATACTGAAGATGAAGAACCCTGTACACGTGTCGGCTCACACAACTTGTCTGAGATCATGTGTTAACATGATATTAAAGAGTACATTAATATCCTGAGTGTGATGTGGCCCAGGCTGAAGACGTATCCAGTCTACACCGGGCAAATTAAAATCGCCTAGAAGAATAATCTTATTGTTTAAATATTTATTTATACAAGACCGTAATTCATGCGAAATTTCAGGAGGGGTGTCATGAGGTCTATACATTGCGAATATAACGAGGGTATAACCGCAAAGCGATACTTTAATTGCGAATATAACGAGGGTATAATCCCAAAGCGATACCTTAATTCATAAACATTCCAATGTAGGTATTATATCGAGAATGACTGCCTCTATCGGGGTTTTAGTTAGAACTGCCACACCTCCTCCCCTAGAAGGCCTATCCACGCGATAAACACTATAGGAGGGAGGAAAGATGTCTTGGCCATCAATATCCTCGTTAAGCCAAGTTTCGGTAATCACAGTAATGCGAGGGTCGTGTTGAAGCAACAGTATTTCTAAGGAATCTGCTTTATTTACAATACTTCTAGCATTAAGATTTATTAATTGTAGTTGCTTGTTCCTTGAAGGTTCATTGTTTCATGATTGTGTTTGCCGAGGTCGACTATCTGCAATCTGTAGCAGTTTGTTTTGCGATTCATCCCAGAAGGAAACATGTCTGTCCATTTTGAGCTTGTCGTGTATAAGTGGCACCTTCTTTCCTTGAAGTTTATCAGTTTCTTGCACTTTCCCACAGAAGCTTGCGCTTCTTTAGGGTAAATTGCGAGTAGTCGTCCTGGATGAAAATACTAGTTCATTTCAGGTTTTTTTTGCATTCTGCAGTATTTATTTCTTTTCATTAAAATTCTGAAGATACAAAATTACCGGTCGCTTGCCACCTTGTTTTCCTAATCTGTGAATCCGACTGACAGAATCACACTGCACATTAAATTTTTGTTAAGTACATCCTTAACAACTTTATCTTTCAGTGCGTTTTCAGTCTCATTTGGAATTTCAGTTATGCCATGAATGATCAGATTATATCGTCGGCTTCGATGCTCAAGGTCTGTTAGCTTTTTAGCCTGGAGACTGATAAAATGTTCAATAGACTGTAAACTCTGGGTATTTGCTACCGGGGTATCTATTATTTGCGTGATTTGTGTCTGCATTTTGTTAAACGTGCTGTAATGTTCCCAAGAACAGCTTCTCAGTTTTCAAGAAATGCGTTTGCAGTTCTTGTATATCGTTACGCCTGCCCTTCTAATAACTGTTTAAGCATCTTGGTCTGTGTAGGGCCGGGATTTTCTTCAACATCACCGCAAAGTAGCAATTTACACAGAACTCATAAGCCATAGCAAAGCATCGCCGTGGGCACGGCAGGAACATAACACCACGATAATCGCTACGCAAGGATCTCGTATCGGAACCAACCTGCACAATGAAGAACAAGGTCAGTGTCATGTCAGTTCCTGGTCCGCCGTGCGCACAGAAGGAAAATTCCTGCGGCGCTTCTTTTATACGGGCGATCACCGATGACGTCACAGCGCTGCGCTAAAAGGGGTCGCTAGGAGCAGGGTTGCGTCTGGAGATGAGGAGATTGGAGGTGCCATTCACCGCCGAGTGTGCATATGCGTACATCGCAGAAACGATGTTCGCCGAGACGTTCATGAACAGTAGTTAATACCACGGCAAATCCAAGAAAGCCCTGCACAATGAAGAACAAGGCTCCTGTCAGCGTCATGGCAGTTCCTGGTCCGCCGTGCCCACAGAAAGAAAATTCCTGCGGCGCTTCTTTTATACGGGCGATCACCGATGACGTCACAGCACTGCGCTAAAAGGGGTCGCTAGGAGCAGGGTTGCGTCTGGAGATGACGAGATTCGAGGCGCCATATCACCGCCGAGTGTGCATATGCGTACACCGCAGAAACGATGTTCGCCGAGACGTTCATGAACAGTAGTTGATACCACGGCGAATCTAAGAAAGCCCTGCACAATGAAGAACAAGGCTCCTGTCAGCGTCATGGCAGTTCCTGGTCCGCCGTGCCCACAGAAGGCTAATTCCTGCGGCGCTTCTTTTATACGGGCGATCACCGATGACGTCACAGCGCTGCGCTAAAAGGTGTCGCTAGGAGCAGGGTTGCGTCTGGAGATGAGGAGATTGGAGGTGCCATTCACCGCCGAGTGTGCATATGCGTACACCGCAGAAACTATGTTCGCCGAGACGTTCATGAACAGTAGTTGATACCACGGCGAATCTAAGAAAGCCCTGCACAATGAAGAACAAGGCTCCTGTCAGCGTCATGGCAGTTCCTGGTCCGCCGTGCCCACAGAAGGAAAATTCCTGCGGCGCTTCTTTTATACGGGCGATCACCGATGACGTCACAGCGCTGCGCTAAAAGGGGTCGCTAGGAGCAGGGTTGCGTCTGGAGATGAGATTCGAGGCGCCATATCACCGCCGAGTGTGCATATGCGTACACCGCAGAAACGATGTTCGCCGAGACGTTCCTGAACAGTAGTTGATACCACGGCGAATCTAAGAAAGCCCTGCACAATGAAGAACAAAGCTCCTGTCAGTGTCATGGCAGTTCCTGGTCCGCCGTGCCCACAGAAGGAAAATTCCTGCGGCGCTTCTTTTATACGGGCGATCACCGATGACGTCACAGCGCTGCGCTAAAAGGGGTCGCTAGGAGCAGGGTTGCGTCTGGAGATGACGAGATTCGAGGCGCCATATCACCGCCGAGTGTGCATATGCGTACACCGCAGAAACGATGTTCGCCGAGACGTTCATGAACAGTAGTTGATACCATGGCGAATCTAAGAAAGCCCTGCACAATGAAGAACAAAGCTCCTGTCAGCGTCATGGCAGTTCCTGGTCCGCCGTGCCCACAGAAGGAAAATTCCTGCGGCGCTTCTTTTATACGGGCGATCACCGATGACGTCACAGCGCTGCGCTAAAACGGTCGCTAGGAGCAGGGTTGCGTCTGGAGATGACGAGATTCGAGGCGCCATATCACCGCCGAGTGTGCATATGCGTACACCGCAGAAACGATGTTCGCCGAGACGTTCATGAACATTAGTTGATACCACGGCGAATCTAAGAAAGCCCTGCACAATGAAGAACAAGGCTCCTGTCAGCGTCATGGCAGTTCCTGGTCCGCCGTGCCCACAGAAGGAAAATTCCTGCGGCGCTTCTTTTATACGGGCGATCACCGATGACGTCACAGCGCTGCGCTAAAAGGGGTCGCTAGGAGCAGGGTTGCGTCTGGAGATGACGAGATTCGAGGCGCCATATCACCGCCGAGTGTGCATATGCGTACACCGCAGAAACGATGTTCGCCGAGACGTTCATGAACAGTAGTTGATACCACGGCGAATCTAAGAAAGCCCTGCACAATGAAGAACAAAGCTCCTGTCAGCGTCATGGCAGTTCCTGGTCCGCCGTGCCCACAGAAGGAAAATTCCTGCGGCGCTTCTTTTATACGGGCGATCACCGATGACATCACAGCGCTGCGCTAAAAGGGGTCGCTAGGAGCAGGGTTGCGTCTGGAGATGACGAGATTCGAGGCGCCATATCACCGCCGAGTGTGCATATGCGTACACCGCAGAAACGATGTTCGCCGAGACGTTCATGAACAGTAGTTGATACCACGGCGAATCTAAGAAAGCCCTGCACAATGAAGAACAAAGCTCCTGTCAGTGTCATGGCAGTTCCTGGTCCGCCGTGCCCATATAGGCAGCAAGTGTCGCCATGACATGTGACAATCACGTAATTGCTGAACCTAATTAGTCGGCAGCACGGTTATTGGGTGAAATTTATGGAAACGTAATTATTCGAGAGTAGGGCTAAGTTGGGTAGTGTGAATTATTCCAATATCCTTATCAATCCTGAATGTACTTCAGTAATGTAATCGTATTGATTACATTACTGAAGTCCATTGATTAGGCATAAGCTATCCTTATTATCGTTAATAATTCCTAACCTAATCAAATTAGAGGAAATCAATCGAAGTTAGGCTTCATTTATCAGAATTCGTTCTTAATTGGGCTTAATTAATTTTACCCCAATTATTATGTTGCTAATTATTTACCTTAGAATTTATGAATAAGCCTCACTATTCTTAATTATGCTCGATTATGCATGGCTACGCGTAGATAATTTCATCGCAATTATGCTTATTCATAATGTATTAACCTAAATCATCTTAATACCTCTTCAGCACTCACTATATATAGTCATAATCATAAATCTCTGTAATCACACATAGTCATACATTCTCACAATACCTTCATAGGACCCATGTACGTATAACTATCCAGCGCATCATGTAACGCATTACAGGCAGACGGACGGACGAACAGATTTCCGAGGAAAGTAGCTCTCATATCAGACCTTTCTCATTCCAAGAGTAGTTCCCCGCTGTATTTTTAGATACAAATCCGGGACGTCTTATTTACCGATAACTATTTTCTATTGCAAGACAGGGGTAATTGGAAATCACAGGGAGAGGACTTCGTCCTGCAGTGGACATAAATATAGGCTGATGATGATGATGATTTTCTATTGCAGAAATCACTGGTACTCTAGCGATACTAATTTTGGCTCAGGTTCAGGCCGGGCTACTTAAGGATAGAGCCTTGAGGTGCATTTGAAGGTACCTTTGAGATAGAGCGTTGAGGGGCTTTTCTAAAATTTCCATACTAAAAGCAAATAGTAAGTCAAGCTAAAGTTATAAATAATTGCAGGAGAACTTATAAGGCGTAAATATTATCGCGAACAAAGATTTAGTCATCGCGAAATTGAGGTAAATGCTGGACACGATTTGCCATTCCCGCGTGACATCCAGGTACTAGGACGATGACGAAACCACTAATTATAATTCAGTAATTAACAGTCTACCTCTCGAACAAAAAGTTGTCGCAGTTTCACCTGAAAGGCGAAGCATCAATTGCGATAGCAAACTTGTAGAGAGCTATACGGAGTAATGATATTAGCTTTATAAGCTGTATAAACTTGGACATGCAGCAGCATAGGCAACACGCAGAACTGTTGTCGACGCCATCGGCGTTTTGCCCGCGTTCGCTCAAAATGCGTGCGGCGTTGGTGACTGTTGCCGGAGCCTCTGATATAAATAGGCACTGCGTGCCGCAGCTAAACGTCGCCTCCCTTCCCTCCCCCTCCCGCACGGCCTCTCGCTCGTCGGAAGAAGGCGCGTTTGCTCTACATACATGGTGATTGTGAAGGAGAACAGAGACGCCTACTTCTGCAGCCCTTAAGCGAGCACGGCGCAGAACGCGCGTTTGTTCTCCGCCGTGCGTTCACTCCCCGTGAAAGACGCGCCCCTCGCGCCCTTTCACTCGCACATCCAGCGTTCGGCGCGCGGCGACGATTTCTTCTCCAAATGACGTCATACGGAACCTCACGGCGACGGCGACGGCGACGGCTACGGCGACGCCGACGGCGACGGCGACGCCGACGGCAGAAATCTGCTTTTGAGTGTCCATATAATTGCTATCGCAATAAAATGTCATTGCGTCGCATTATAAAGACGAAAAAATGCAACTTTTCCAGTTGTATTCAATTTTTAGAACAAAGTCGCCGTTTCGCCCGGAAGGCGAAGCATCGATTGCGATAGCAAATTAGTAGACAGCTATAGGAAATAAGGATAGTACTTTTATCGGCCGTATAAAGTGGTAAATGTTCGCTTACTAACTAAATAAACAAGCACGGTGTCACGCACGCACAGGTAAACATGAACACATCTCGCTCGATGACCGCGGGAGCTCGTCAAAACGCTGGAATGATAAAGCGCGCCAACGGCAGCGAGTAAATTGACCTTCGCGCTGGATCTCGCTGCAACGCGAACTAAACGTCGAAAGCGCAGCGCATACGAAGCTACCGGCACTCGGCGAATGCACTTTGGCTCATCGCAGATCGTTTTGAAGATGAGGGTCCCGCGGGCGCACACTTCGGCCGCGTCGCTGATCGCTTTCAAGATAGCTTAGCTCTGTGAGCAGCAGTCGCGTAAGCAGAACGAATCCTACCCACCCTTCCTCCCGTCTCCGTCGCCTCCTTCCCTTTCCTCGCGCGTGAACGAAGACTGCGTTTCCGGTCGCCTTCCTCTCGCGTGTGCGAGATTAAGCTGCGGTTGCCGGCTCACCCTCGCACGCTTTCACTCACACACACAACGCACGTCGCACGGCGACGATTTTATCGGGGTTGGACTTTATACGGAACATCACTACGACGGTGACGGCGATGGCAGAAATGCGCTTGGAGTGTCCATATAATTGCTATCGCAATAAAATGAACACATTGACGTTAGCCTTGACAATAACGCAGGCGGTCGAAAGGTTTCGTTCTCTCCACTCCATTCCGCGTTTTCCGACAAACGGCGAGCAGCAGAGGATGCCACGTTCACTTAATGTCGTGTTTTGGGAAGCCTGAACGGTCCACAGCACTTGACCAAGAGCAGCCAGCCGTGGCGAATCCGACACTCTGTCTTAGTTCCGTGTTTCCATTAGCGCGAGTTTGCGTTTTGAGCAAGAAAACCGTAGCGCCGTCTGCCGCGCGCTCATTTACTCACCGACTACAGCAAACGACGGTTACGGCATGTACAACGTAATCATTCGAGGGAGGTCGATTTTAGTGGTGCTAAGTGTAGGGAGACCATTCACACACCATTTTATATTGGACTAAGTCTTTTCTTGGCGCGAAAAAAGTGCTGCTAGGATTCTGGAATGGTATTTTAGCAGTCCGCGTTGACCTAATGTTTGCCTTTAATGTGCCTTTATTTAACTATTAAATGCGAAGCATTTCTTAGCGAACATTTGCCACTTCGACAGTATCTATCTACCTATCCTTTTATCTATATATCTATCTATCTATCTATCTATTTAGCCGCCTACGTCTTTGGGCTCTCATGGTCGTCTCGTTAACTTTGATTGCGATAGCAATTATATAGGACACTTCAACCGGATTTCTGCCGTCGCCGTCACCGACGTCGTCGCCGTTGCCGTGAGGTTCCGTATAGATAAAGTCTTCGCCCCACGCCGCATGCCCGAGCGGAAGCGTGCGGGGACGCACGCTATCACAGGAGAGCGAACGCACTCTATCTCCCACGCGCAAGCAAGGAAGCGGGAAGCGAGCGCCGGAATGAGCGGAGGGGGGGGGGGGGGGAAGCACTTCTACTCTGCCAACAACCGCGCTCGTCGCTCACCCGCATCGTCTCTTATCTCCAAACGGCTCTGACCTTTGTCAGAGCCGTGTACCTAGACCGCACATACCCTGTACCGTGTACCATAGACCGCACGTACCTTCGCCCGCTGCGGCGTATGCGCTCGCTGCCAGCGTTTTGACAGTCGTTGTCTGCAGTCATTCAGTGTGATCTATTCATGTTTGTTTGTTCGCGCTCACACCACGCTTGTTCATTCAGTTAGTAATAGTCGGGCCACATTTTCCAACGCACGCTACACATGCAATGCTGCCCGGATCGGCAGTGCAGCGCTACAGGTGTGTCCCTTCGCACGCGCTGCCCACGGGAAGCGCTTCTCATCAACACCACCGTTTCATACGCGCCTTCTCGTGGTCATCGAGTCTCTCTTCATGTCGTTCTACTTACGCCGCAGCACACCTGCTTACTTAATCAGCTCATGTTTACTACAATTCATATTGATACCAAAGCCGCTCACCTTACTTCGTATGACATTGCTGTGTTGTTATCGCATTCACTGCTTCGCCCTTAGGGCGAAACTGTGACATTTTTATGTACAAAAATTGGCATACTATGACAAGAGTATATGACGAATATAAATATGTCATGGCAGCAATGTCATGACATGCGTGTCATGTAGGTGATGAAACACCCGCCTACATCCTAATGCTCTCATGGTCGTTTTGTTAACTTGGTAGGCACCAAAATTGGCATAGTTTGACAGGAGTGTATGACGAACATGAGTGATAGGCTATGACATAAATGTCATGACATGCCTGTCATGTAGGTCATGACAATGACCCAGCAAAAAAGATAAACACTCAAAAACCACTGAAATGGTTTGGGACGTGGGTACTAAGTGACGGAAACAATAAAGGATGCTGGTAGAAGTCATAGTCATGAGCATGACTCAGCAAAAATGACAGTGACTCAGCGAAAAAATATTAACACACAAAAACCACTGAAATGGGTTCGGACGTGGGTACTAGGTGAAGGAAACACTAAAGGACTGGTGGTAGAAGTCACTGTCATGAGCATAACTTAGCAAAAATTATAATGACTCAGCGAAAAAGATAAACAGTCAAAAACCAATGGAATGGGTTCGGATGTGGTACCAAGTGAAAAAAAAGGCTAAAGGTTGATGGTGGAAGTCACAGTAATGAGCATGACTAAGGTTTTCGCCTTAAGCTCTCTTAGGTGTGGCTAAAGGGACTCCTGGGGACTCATGACATGAATGTCATGACATGTGTGCCATGTAGGTCATGAAAGAGCCGCCTACGTCTTGGTGCCCTCATGGTCGTTTCGTTAACTTGGTAGGCTCCCCACACACTGCTTCGCATAACATCGATTCCCACAGGGCGTGGGATCTGCCGGCTTTTTTTTTTTTTTCTTGAATTTTCTCAACTTGTCTTCTTTGGTGTACCGTTACCGAAGCAAGCTATATTTTCGCTACCTAGGCTGATGGTAATTATCGAGGCGCACGATGTGAGCACAAAGAATGCCCTGAGCAGCCCCGATGACTGTTAGTATGGCATTCAAACTTCGGCTGCGTCGTCACCAGCTGGGCTATTCGCAAAGCCACCGGTGAAGATGTACGACGACTCTACGATGCCGATCGTTGCGATAAGTGTCTTTCTTATATTTTTGCCCACAATCTCATGCCATACGGAGCCCGATTCCAGCGTTAGTTATTCTTCCCTTTCTTACCACCCCCGAATCGTCACGAAAGTTTAGCAGTGAATATTTATCTTTGACAGTCACTAAGACCAATCATTGGCTGTAGTGAGCTGTCATAAAGTATCCTCCACAATTCGTACCTGAGTGCGCAGTTGATTTCAGTAAAGCGGTGCAACTATATAGAAACGGACATGCTGGTGACTCTGGCCGATATTACGCAGGACGTACCCAGTTGAGAAGTAAACCATGTCGAATTCACCGTATGTTTTGTTCTTCTTTTTCACAAATTCTACTATTCCGTACAGCGATTTCAATCCATCGATTCCACCATTTCCAAGATAATTGTAGTATTCGGTCTCCTGGCTATGCTGTAAGAAACAAGGCCATTTTTTTTAGTGGAAGCAGATACGAAATAATTCTTATCACGCACAGTTTCTAGGAATAACGGGGGTGCCAACAACGCTATGTATGGGCACTACGCGCGCATCGGTGGCGCACGCCTGCTCGACAACGGCGGTCCACTTGAAGCTCAAGCAAACAATGGTCGACAACCACATCCACACTCCAAAAGCAAGCCGGGTGTTTCAACGAACACTTTAAAACTTTTTAAAGGTTGCCTGTAGCAGGTAGCACAATTCTTGTTCATGAGCTGGTCTACTCGAAGAGGCGGACACTACTTGCACAAGAAATTGAAATGCGTAATTGACTAATTAACAAAAAAATCACCTATTAGGCTTTTAATTACTTCATGGACCATATTGCAATTTACAAATTGTAGCCGTGGGGTTCGCAAGGCGGATCCAGTTGGAACTGACTCAGTTGGATGACACCAGTTTCGATATCGTAATTGCCGAACTTTGCGGAGAAACGTATTGGCGTTCCCCTTACTTTTGTGCTTGAATGCATGAAACGACGTTTTGTTAAGAAAGTTACTTTTACTTTCTTGTTAAGAACGTAAAAGAAGCGCCAATGCATTTCTCTGCAAAGTTCGGGAATTAATATCTCGAAACTGGTGTCATCTTAAGAATTAATTCGAAGTGGATCCGCCTTGCGAACTCTACGGCTAGAATTTGTAAATTGCAATATGGACAATAAGGTCATCAGTTAAAAAACCTAATTAGTGATCTTTTTAATTATCCGAGTATGCATTTCCACTTTTTTTGTGCAAGTAACACCCGCCTCTTGGAGTAGACCAGCTCATGAACTAGAATTGTGCTATATGCCACAGGCAACCTTTAAAAATTTTTGCAAGTGTTTGCTGAAACAACCTGTATATTGCGCTTGTAGTGATTAGTTCGAACAGGCCTGCTAGTTGTAATGAACATTACTGGGGGCTTCCATGAGGAGACAAATAGGGTTCACCGACTTACCGGTTGTGATACGGTCGGCCGCGGCGTCTGCCACAGCGGAAACATTGTTGGTTAATCACGTGCAGGAAAAACAAGAACGGCGATGGAGACTTGCGCGCTCACCACTTGATGCAGACCACAACGAGACCGAGAGAATAATGTCATAGGAAAATACACTATTTCTGCTTGCCTGCAGGGAGCACTTTTCCATTCAAGTTGGGAGTTGCACTGCTCCATTCAAGTTGGGAGTTGGGGTGGGGGAGCGAGGTAAAGAGAAGGAGAAGCAGTGATTGTCGGCGGGAAGGCAGGCTATGCAAGGGCGTCAGAAAATGTGCTAGAGCGACACGAGTCCGGCCTCCTTTCAGGTACTCAATCAGGCACCCGGGGGCACGAGTCTGGGGGAGCGCATAATATGTGTGTGCAGAGTATGCTGTGAGGCACCCTCATTTTTCAAAATCTTGAAAGTCGCACCTAATTCAAGATATTTGTCGTCGAATTTCAACGGTAAATCCAGGCGGTAGCGAAAGCGAGCGCCGTGATTACTGATTGATTTCAACAATGTTTCAACCATCGACGTGAATGTCAAGAAATTCCGTCGCTCTGAGCTCGTCAAAGCCCACCGCGTCATTCCACAGTTCTCCCGGCTCCCTAACGCGGCTGCGACGTCATCCTGCGGCGACCTTACCACTCTATCCCCCTTCGATGAGAACGTCACACATATTGTTCGCCGCGAGCTCGAGGATACAAGTCCTGCCCCGTTCCATCCTTGGGTTTTCTCCGTTTCACGTCGCTGACGAGCAACGCCGTGATGCCACCTTGCGCGTCATCATTGATCGCTTGGAATCTTCACCTTCTGATTCGTCCCTTCGCTTGTTTGTTCTGGTGTATTATAGCACCACAGCGTACGCCCCAACGGTCCTGCCCTACTCCGGGCAACTTTTCTCCAAGAACTTCACGACTTACCTAACGGCAGGTCACCTCGGCGTCTACCGCACCTACGACCAGATTCGCCTACGCTTCTTTTGGCTAGGCCTTTCCCGCTTCATCCGGAAATACGTTTCGGCGTGTGAGAAATTCCCGCGCCGGAAAACACAATCGACGCTCCCTGCCGAGTGCCTTCAACCGCTCGGCATTCCTTCGGAGCCGTTCTGTCGCGTTGGCTCGGACTTACTTGTCCCTTTCCCTCTATCGACGTCTCACAAGAAGTGGGTCACTGTGGCAACATATTACGCCACGCGCTACGTCATCACCAGAGCGCTTCCAACAAGCTGCGCCACAGATGTCGCCGATTTTCTTTTACGTGACGTGATCCTGCAGCATGGAGCTCCACACCAACTCCTCACTGACCGTGGTCGGACATTCCTTTCTAAAGTCATCGCCGACATCCTGCAGTCCTGCTCAACCAGGCACAAGCTGACTACGTCTTACCATCCACAACCTAATGGTCTCACGGAGCGTCTGAATTGAACCCTGACCGACATGTTTGCAAAGTATTTCTGGTCCGACCATATATATTGATTGGGTCCTTGCCCTGTCCTATGTGACATTTGCTTACAATTCTTCGCCTCACGACACTGCCGATTATTCCCCGTCGTTTCTGTTGTTCGGCCGAGAACCCACATTGCCAGTGCACACATCCCTTCCACCCGCCGCAGCAGAGACCAGCGAATATGCACTTGACGCCATCAACAGGGCAGCCCAAGCACGCGAAATTGCTCGCGCTAGCCTCCTGACCTCACAAGAGAACCAACGGCGTTTGTACGATCGACATCACAGAGACGTTCACTTTTCGCCTGGATCTCTGGTCCTGTGGTCCCCAATTCGTCACGGTGGCCTGTCAGAAAAAATGCTGTCTCGGTACACAGGCCCATATCGAGTGCTGCGTGCCGTGACTCCAATTACTTATGAAATCGCCTCAGTCAGTACCAGTGCCTCATCTGCCCCGAATTTCATTGACGTTGTGCAAGTCGCACGCCTCAAACCGTATTACTCTGCTGTCATACATGCATATTGCGTGTTTATTGTGGACGGTGCGAACAGGCGCCCCGACGAAGAAGACGAACTGCTTCGTGCTCGCGAGCTGTCGACTAAAATGGCCAGCGCTGCAGTTTTCTTGTGTAAATATATTGTGTATATGGTCTCCAGTGCTTAGTCCTTCATTCGCGTAACAATATTTCATAAGTCATTAACGTACATCCTACATGCGTGAGCTTCTCGTGGCTAAACTTCACTTTATACTTCCGTGACGTGGTGGCAACCAACCACGCGTCCGTCGGAAGCGATGGCGCATTGATCGGAAAGAATTCAACGCAGATGGCAGCTTCTACGGTAACCTACCTTTATTAAGAATTTAGGCCTTCATAGCTTGCGATATTTTGCACCTCTTAGCACTTGGACACTGTTTGGCTAACCCTCTAGTAAAGCTACTTTAATACGCAGTAGCTATTTCACCATCTCTTATGCATTAGGCAGAGAAAAATATTCAACGCAGTTTAAAGCAACAGTAATCAAGCATGCTTGCAACGAATTTATCGGAAGTATGTCTATAAGTACTGAAAAAAATGTATTTGTGTTGAAAGCGCCATACAATATTTCGTACGCTTCTGCAGTGTAGAATTCTTTCCGTCGTATTGAAAGAAATCATACGCGTCTTCCCAAATGCATCCTTCTATAAACTACCTCTACCTATCATTTAATTGTGCTAAAATTTGAAGTTATATAGATTAAGCCGCAAGCTTAATTTTGCGCAACTGAAGCTCAGTATAGTCCGCATCCGGTCGAATTCTGAGCAGATTTCGAGCGGAAATGTATGCGCCATGTTACCGCTTCAGATAAGTATTTTGACGGCTGTATGAATTGCAATTGAATTGCCGCACACTCAGTGGCACATACTCAGTGACCCAAGTTGGCGCGAAGTTCATTGAAGAGCGTCAATTACCCAGCTCATTCATGGGGCAGCTCGATAAAGCGTTGGCGTGGAAGACGTTCATTGAAAAGCAGCACATTCCCAGTGCATTTGTGGCACAGCCTGTTAAGCGTGCGGTTCCTGTCCTTGAAGAACCCCCAAGGTAAATACACCTTGGGTGTTCATTTGGGCGCGGCAAAATAGCGCGCTTGTATAATCACTTCAAACGCTACGGGATCTGCGCAGTAATCTAGGCAACAATGCAACTTCATCAAGCGCCAAACAACAACGACGAGTACTTACCTCACTGAACTCGACGCCCCGCAAGATGAGCTGGACCTTAGGATTAGAAACGGTGCGGTACCGCAAGTTCACCTGAATACCAGGAAAAGTACCTGTTATGAAGCCTGTTATGAAGCAGCACAGCCAGCAATGCTTCATAATTCGTACTTACGACAGTAAGGCATATCATAAGGTACTTCATGGTTGCCTCTGTGCTGTTAAAACCGGCTCGCAATCTTGAGTCAATTATCAAGAATATTTCTGGGGTTACAAGACTGATACTGTATGCGGCTGGAAAACAAATTGTGTTACAAATCTGTAACTTGAAGATTCGTCGGCGTAAATAATCAATCAACTTACATGCATCGAACCCAGTGCGCTTTTTATCGGCACGCTCGAGGATCGATAACTTGTCTTCCGTGAATACACCTGAAAAACGGTTCAACTAACTTGAAATAGCCGTTTTCTTTCCCCGATGTCTTTAAAATATCTTGCCATTATTTTATCGTTGAAAGAACTGGCAAATATTGAGGCATTCGCTACAAAGCTATCTGCGAGGCAGTCAACTGCCAGTAAGGGTCAGCGTGACCACATGCGGGGTTACTATTTTTACTTTTACGTTTGCCGTAATTTTAAAAAATCGCCTGTTGCAGATAACGCAGTTCTAGTCCTTCAGCAGGATTATATATAGAGTCGGACACTACTAGAAATCATAGCACATATTTAACTAATTAACAAAGATTCATGAATTACCTTCTTAAAATATAACTTTACGCACAAATTGCAATTTACAAATTGTAGCCGGTGAATTTCCAAGGCTTATCCACTTGCAATGAATTCCTAGAAGGACACCAGTTTGTACATACACGCCACAAACTCCTTCGTATCAATGCACTGTTGCTCCGCTTCATTTTTGAACAAAACTTTTTTTGGGAGGTATGCAAGCCCCAAAGGTGGCTTCGCCCATGTGTTTCGTCCCACACTTTGTAAAATAATATCTCGAAACTGGTGTCATCCAGAAGTTTCTTTTCAAGTGCCAAACGTGTTACAAGCTCACCGGCTACAGTTCGTAAATTGCAAATGCTTCTTACAGTAACTAATTAAGAAGTGAATTTGTGAATTTTCCTTAATTGAATATGTGTTTCGATTTCTCTAGCTAGTAATGCGTTGCTCTCCGAATAATCCAGCCCAAGGACAGGAATTACGCCACCGGTCACAGACATTGTTTTTTTTTTATTCCGGCAAACTCCGAAATGTTAACCCATGCTATACCCGGCTCACACAAAACGAGGCACCCTTATCATGCTCCAGAAAACAAGTGTAAACAAAGTAAACGCAGCAACCTAACACTGCCAAACTAAGCGAAGTTAAACCAATTAGGCATATCCCATGCACTGTCAGTATCAGTGCAACAGGGGGCATTTTCAAAATTTTACCTAGTGTACCCACGTGTTTGAGTAATGTGCAAGGCGATCAGTTGTATGTGACGACACCCACAAGGACGACGACGACGGTGATAACGATCGCGTGACACCGATCGCATGATTTCTACTCCTGGGGCACTATAACGTAAAGCTATTCCAAAATTTTCTATTCCAATTCTGCAATCCGCCCACCACGATTGGTCAAAACATTTTCGGGCAACTCGCAACTTCGCCTGTCTGTCACGCGACGTCACGAAAACCGCGATAGCTCCCCATCTGATATAACGTGTGCACACTGATGATGCATGATTAAACCGCGCAAAAGGAAAATCATTATTCCTGATTAGACGCCTCTTCAACATTAGCTCTCCGCTATTGGTCCAATGTTTTCGGGCTGCACCCACTTCCCCTGTATGTCACGCGACCTCACCAGACTGCGCAAACACACAACGTCAACATGACGTGTACGCGAAAAAAAAGATGCATTAATATTTTGAGAAAAGTGATAATGTTTCTGAATAGCAAGAGACTGCTCCGTTCCCAAAGGAATAGAAGATGGCTGCCCGCCGATCGCTCAGGCCCTCGCTACTCGCACATACCGGAGAGCATATATTTATTTGCGCATGATAAACCTTTTTGCGTGGCGTAAAACGTTATCGAGCCCTCTCGGCACGTATTGACCCTTTTGGCGACGCTCCCGTGGGCGCAGCCATGTTTGGTCACGTGGTGACGCGTCCATTGCTTGCGTCAGCCGCCTCCGTTGCCTCCGCGTTTACAATGCAAGCGCGTGACGCCGGCGCGGATCAGCAAACCTCTGTTTCGACACGAATCGTAGACGGTGACTGCGTGCACGACACGAAGCTTTAGCCACAGATTTAGAGGACATCGTAAGTGATTTCAGAGCTCATTACACCTTGTCCAAACGGCGTGAGCAGCGTATACGATGCTTGTACTAAAAGAAGGGCCTAGAAATGTATTCGAAGCTGTCCAAGCTTTTGCGCTTATGAATTAAATCGGGATCAGTGTGCTCTGCGTTCTTTATTTGGCAAACATTTTGAACCAGCGGCTTGTCGTATTTCTGACTCAGTAAAGTTCCTCGGTGTGGCCACTATCTGATTGTTTATTTTCAGCGTAATCCCTCGCGGGTATGCTCTGCTGCGATAAATTTGTTCTTGCTGCGCATAAAGCTTGGAATTTAGATGTTCTGTACTTTGTGGTAGCTTCAATTGTAGCTAAGACGTATTATCGCTAGTCCCTCGCTTACTCTGTGGACCGTCACGAAACATTCAGCTTCCACCATTCGTGTCTTGTCGGTGTAGTCGCCATCACTCATGCTCCGGCACATTGATTCAAGTGTGCGCCTATTCACTCACACGTTGGCGATAGGGTGGGCGTAAGTTTTCGTGCAAGTGAGGGTTCTACACACCTGTGTGCAGATAACGTGCGGGAAACTTACTGTGCCAGTAAGTGGCACTACTTCATTTTGTAACCAGCGGTACTCACTCCCAAGTGCCGACGTTTCGGAGTTGAAGTCCTTTCTTTGGAGGTTAGCTATACAGCGCAGGTGGATGAATTATATTTTTTTATCCTTACGGAAAGCCGTGCATCGCAAAGGGCGCCAACACAGGCAGTCCTTATGCAGCAGCTGCGACACCGGTTGCTTCCATTCCTTAATATGTGAATCACTATTTTTCCAACGAAATACCGCACACGTCTTCCCTTTATCGTTGCACATGTTGCAGTATGAATTGGGCACAGTGCGTTAGCGCACACCCAGTTGCGTTTTCGACAGCTGATCGCACAGTAGGAGGGTAGACGTAGTAATGGTTTCGTATTCATGCGCATTCGCTGAGGAACGTATGGCGTGCCGCCGAAAGCGCCATCTCGTTCCTCTAGAGCAAACTGCTCCGCGAAAAGGGTCAATATGACATCGCTCTGCCAACTCTTCCTAGCTGAGGATCCGTTTTAACGGCATTCTTAGCCTACTCTTGCACGCCGCCGCGATTTTCGACCAGCCACCGCAAGCTAAGTAAGGCGAAGCGGACCAGTCGGAGAAGCCGGCGCCGCCCACTTCAGGCGGTTATCTATTTTCAATGTGCTGGCTCGGTCCCATCGAAACCCTCTCCATAGCGTGCTCCTCGCCTCTAGTCAGCCAATTAGATAACAAACATATCTCAGTGCAGGCAATGTTATTCGTTTTGAAAGCGAACAAAGGTGACCTCCTATAAACGAGGGGATTGTTTGATTGGGTTGTTCAGACAACGCTGCGGGTCACCGACTCATGCTTGCGTCGGTGCTTACGTAAATTTGACGTCAGGAGATTGGAATAAAAAAACTGGCAGCCTTTCCCCTCGGGTGGCGATGGAAGACCAGCGAAGCTGTACTATGGTGAGAATTATGTATTTCCAATTATGACTATAGACCTCACCCTGTTTTCAAACAACGTGACGTCACTGCGGGGGCCCCTCCCCTCTGCCGCGCCTCCGAAGCGGGCGCTGGCTGGCAAAAAACGTTCGTGCGACCTGTTCTCTCTGCATAAGAGCGACGCTTGTATATGAACTGCCGCGATCGTAAGTCCGGCATATAGCGATTTTTTGAAGTGACAGCATGTACGAACTGTGCTTTGGAAGTATAATCGTCCCCGTATCACCGGTACAACAACGTAGCGTTGTTGCTGAGTGCATGGTTCCCGTAAGTCAGCGTGTGATGATTTCGTAAAGTGTGCCTCTTCCGTAGGTCAAACATCCACAAAAATGTATTACTCCTCGAAAACGAACATTTTATCACAAATGATTCACATTTTCCCAGTGGCAAAGTGATACTTCGCCAAATGAGTGGTCTTCGAACACAAATTTGTATTGCATTGTCGTTAATGCAGTGATTTGCGCCCTACTTACACTGTAGCTTTAAACTACATGCAATATTAACTTCGTCTACAACTACACGGCGGCTCAGTGGAGCCGCACAAAGTAGCGGCGCCTAAATTCAGATGAGGGAGCAATGCAAAAAAACTTATTACCCTGCTTTAGTAGCGTGGTAAGATACCCTAGGTGAACAAACTTAATGCGGAGCCTTTCGTTACACTGTCCCCCATAAGCCGCTGTGCAGCTTAGGGATGTTAAACACCATAATTTATTTTTAATTATTAGTCTCGGTCACGTGAATGTACAAAGCAAAATCTTACATAAGTACATCGGCCGTTGCGCGCTAACTTCGCTGTGTCTGCTGCATATTTTGCTGCTCTCAACTTAAGACCCGACTTTTGCATATTTATGTCCGTACCATGAAGGTCAATGCACCAATAACGAAAAAAAAAGTTCAATTTTACTTAAGACCCGTGAGATCTACGTTAATTCGCAATAATTTCAGTGGTTTGCCTTTAAGGCATTACCCGTGTACACGCCGCTTCGGCAGCAGTAAAAAAATTGCAGGAGTTCATTTGCAGGCATACCTCTCACTCGATAACTTATGCTCAAACGAAGGGGGGGGGGGGGGTCTTTTTTTCTGCACACAGCACGGACGGCCCAGAAATAGATGCCGTCACCAATCATCGCGTCTCATTCAGTCTCACCTGTTCATTAATTACGGGTCCTGAAGTTCTATCGTAGCCTCATCACTACGACTGGCTTTATTACACGCAACACATGTCCACAGTCTCGTAAGCGAGATGTATTGCTAATCGCGTAGTGCACGCACACACACATATATAATGTGGTCCGTTTCCCTACACAAGGAGGAGCCCATATCGTCGCTGTTCTCGCCGCACACATTACCACAACAAATGTGGCGCACATCCATGGAAAAGCCGATATTCTTCATTGCACAATCCATCGCAGACCAGCACCACGTGGTTCACGTTCGCAAGTAAAAAAGGCCAGCGTCGCCACATGTTCATCACGCCATTAACCACACGCCGATGTTCTCTGACACACGTTACTGCTAATCTGGCTGGCAATAAGATTGTGGAGGTTACCGTAAAAATAAAAAAATAAATAAAAAAGTCACAGGCCTGCGCGGCACACGCAGCACAGCCACAGCGCAAGCTGGTGGAGCGGCTCAAGAGTAGCTCTAATTTCGGCACCATGCACACCAGGGTTTTCGCGATAAAGTCTCTTCGCCTTGTTTTGACGAGAACGATCTGAACTGCCAGCCCGGCGTCGACGGCGAGCTGCGGCTTGTAATGCTCTCTGCACAGCAGTCTGCTGAGCCCGATGATGCCTGGCCGCGCAGGCCTGTGACGTTTGCAGGCACCTTAACTAGATGGCACCACCATACTGATGGAGATGGGGATCGCGTTTTTTTTTTATTATTATTGCGCGCCTCGTCTGGATGGCATCTCGTCGTCTGCGCATGCGCACGCTGCGTTTTCAGGCGCCTTAACTAGATAGCTCAGTGGTAGGGTATCTGGCTCCCACGCAGCGGGCGCGGGCTCGATCCCGGCGCGAACCGGGTACTTCTTTCGCATTTCCAGCGATATCGATTACAATTGCCGGACGCCGTCAGCGGAGGCGGCGGCGGCGGACACCATCGCGAACCGAAGCGGCTATTGGAATGAACCCATAACAGCTTACGCTGTAAAGCACGCATCGACGTGGCGTCCACTTATACCAGCTAAAGCGCGACTGCACCACGCAGAAAGCCGGTGGTGGCTGTTTTCTGCCAACCAGGGTCACCGCACGTGCGCCGGGGACGTCACACTGTGACGTCGCCGGTGCGGTGTGACGTACCTCAGCAGAGGTTTATTAGGATGTGATGGTATAATTGGTTATTTGAACTAATAAAGAATCAGAGATATGTATGATCCGGTGGTTTTCATTTATTTAGTGACCAGAGGGACCATGGCCTTATGGTCACTACGGTACACAGCCATAAGGTGTGCGACAAAGGTTGCCAAGTCCGTCATAAACACGTCACCAACGCCGCGCGCGTTCGGTGCGAACGCGGGCAAAACGTCGCCACCCTCGACAACAGTTCTGCGCGCTGCTAGTGCTGCTACACGTCCAAGTTTATACAGCTCCTCAGAATTTTGAGAATGACAGCCCATAAACAAATGTCATGAAACAAAACACCGGCAGCGCCTGCCTTTTATGTTAAATCTTCTCAGACTGAAATATGAAAAATGCGAAACAAAACCCCCGGTCGCAAGATACGCATTTGGTGCCGCAGGTAAACGTCGCCTCCCCTCCCTCCTATCCCCCCCACGGCCTCTCGCGCGACGGAAGAGGTCGCGTTTGCTCTCCGCCGTGCGTTCGCTCCCCGTGAAAGCGTGCGTCCCTCGCGCGCTTTCATTCGCACATAAAGCATACGGCCAATGAGAGTTTTTTTTCTACATGTGGCCGCGGAGACTGAGCCCTTAACAGCTTCGCAGTAAAACAGTTTGGAATAGCTTTACAGTCGGCGCAACTTTACGACATGCTGGTCATTATGTGCTGCATAAGTACTGCATTTATTTAAACGAGAGAAACACGGTTTCTGACATCTGCCGTCTTTAAACACCTAAGTCATTTGTACTCTGCCGAAAACCTGTTCGATCTGGGCACATCATAAAGGCAGTACAATATCGCAAAGCTTTCAGGTAGTATTAGTTGCAACAAAGAAAATACCGGAGAATGTGGGACGATCCCGAAAGCTTTGTAGCCTGAGAAAAAAATGCCAGACACTTGCACGTGACGTATGTGCGCAATGTCTCACAAAGCTTGTTCACTTTAACACGCGCGGTGTATGTGAACGATGATGGCCTAGTTAATACAGAAAAAAAGGTGGTAATCTGATGGTTAGAGCATTGGGATGCTCTGATCGAAGTCAGAGGTTCGATGCCACCATCGGCAATGCATGTATCTTTATCGAAGGGGTCTGAAACGAGGAGAGACACGAACCAACCTACCAATTTGTTCAAGGCAAAATGTGTGGCGTGGAACAAGGGCTGCGTCGCTATAAAGGAAAATTTTGTTTTGTGCCCCAGCAAGAACACAGGTCCCCTGGAAACGTTCGATGTTGTGATAAAATACTTTGTGATCAAGCAGATGCCGCAATTGAGGCGCAATTTTGTCCTCGAAGAAATTTACAGAACATTTATATTTGAAAGGACCATAAGCAGTGCAATTGCCAATGGAAAAGTCTTTCACAAACATCAGGA